>NC_085999.1:38656612-38769112 GCF_030014385.1 Trichomycterus rosablanca | reverse complement strand
TCATCCATCCATCCATTCACTCATCCATCCATCCATCCACTCACTCACTCATCCATCCATTCACCCATCCATCCATCCATCCATCCACTCACTCATCCATCCATCCGCTCACCCATCCATCCATCCATCCATCCATTCACCCATCCATCCATCCATCCATCCATCCACTCACTCACTCATCCATCCATCCATCCATTCACCCATCCATCCATCCATCCATCCATCCACTCACTCACTCACTCATCCATCCATCCATCCATCCATCCATTCACCCATCCATCCATCCATCCATCCACTCACTCACTCACTCACTCATACATCCATCCATCCATTCACCCATCCATCCATCCACTCACTCATCCATCCATCCATCCATCCATCCATTTACTCACTCACTCACTCATCCATCCATCCATCCATCCATTCACTCACTCATCCATCCATCCATCCACTCACTCATCCATCCATCCATCCATTCACCCATCCATCCATCCATCCATCTATCCATCCATCCATCCATCCATCCATCCATTCACTCATCCATCCATCCATCCACTCATCCATCCATCCATCCATCCATCCACTCACTCACTCATCCATCCATTCACCCATCCATCCATCCATCCACTCACTCATCCATCCATCCGCTCACCCATCCATCCATCCATCCATCCATCCAATCACCCATCCATCCATCCATCCATCCATCCATCCATCCACTCACTCACTCACCCATCCATCCACTCACTCACTCACTCATCCATCCATCCATCCATTCACTCATCCATCCATCCACTCACTCACTCATCCATCCATCCATCCATTCACCCATCCATCCATCCATCCATCCATCCAGCCATCCACTCACTCACTCACTCACTCACTCACTCACTCACTCACTCACTCATACACCCAGAAGGTTGAAGAGATACCAAGTAGTCCCCATACTCCCATTTGTATCTGTATATATACAGGAGTGGCCAACATGAACCAGCAGTGGCAACTTGGCAAACCAAAGTCTCACTGTGCCCTGGCATCGCTGCCATTCCAGGATCCTTTGAAAAACCCTCGTTTTGTTTTTGTTTTTAAAAACAGCGTCTTTATTCTTGATGACCACGCCAAAAATAGCAGCTAAAATAAGAACGTCGTTGCATTAAAGTTTGTTTTTGGTGGCTGCTGTACACCCACACACTCATTCTATTCTTACCCTCCTCCTCCTTCTCTTCCTCCCCGCTACTAAATTCACCTGCAGCTGCAGAAACCCGTCGTCACGTCCTACAGCGTCCTCGACGATGAGTTTAATCTGGGAAACAATGTCTTTAATTTTCCATTAATAGATCCACTATACTGCCAAAAGTATTCGCTCGTCTGGCTTCACACACATATGAACTTGAGTGACTCCCATTCTTAATCCATAGGGTTTAATATGATGTCGCCACCCTATGCAGCTATAACAGCTTCAACTCTTCTGGGAGGGCTTTCCACAAGGTTTAGGAGTGTGTTTATGGGAATTTTTGACCATTCTTCCAGAAGCGCATTTGTGAGGTCAGACACTGATGTTGGACGAGAAGGCCTGGCTCACAGTCTCTGCTCTAATTCATCCCAAAGGTGCTCTATCTATCGGGTTGAGGCCAGTCAAGTTCTTCCACACCAAACTCACTCATCCACGTCTTTATGGAGCTTGTGCTTTATGCACTGGTGCACAGTCATGTTGGAACAGGAAGGGACCATCCCCAAACTGTTCCCACAAAGTTGGGAGCATGAAAATGTCCAAAATCTCTTGGTATGCTGAAGCATTAAGATTTCCTTTCACTGGAACTAAGGGGCCGAGCCGAGCCGAGCACCCCCCCCCACCCCCCCCCCCCCCCCCCCCCCCACACACACACACACACACACCATAATCCCCCCCTCCACCACACTTTACACTCGGCACAATACAGTCAGACAGGTACCGTTCTCCTGGCAACCACCAAACCCAGACTCGTCCATCGGATCTCCAGACGGAGAAGCGTGATCCGTCACTCCAGAGAACACGTCTCCACTACTCTAGAGTCCAGTGGCGGCGTGCTTTACACCACCGCATCTGATGCTTTGCATTGCGCTTGGTGATGTAGCTGCTCGGGCCATGGAAACCCATTCCATGAAGCTCTACACACTGTTCTTCAGCTAATCTGAAGGCCACATGAAGTTTGGAGGTCTGTAGCAATCGACTCTGCAGAAAGTTGGTGATCTCTGTGCACTATGTTCCTCAGCATCCGCTGACCCGCCCTGTCATTTTACGTGGTACCACTTGGGTCGTTCCCAATCGCTTCCACTTTGTTATAATAGCACTGACAGTCGACTGTGGAATATTTAGTAGTGAGGAAATTTCTCCACTGGACTTGTTGCACAGGTGGCATCACGGTACCACGCTGGAATTCACTGAGCTCCTGAGAGCGACCCGTTGTTTCACTAATGTGTGTAGAAGCAGTCTGCATGTCGAGGTGCTCGGTTTTATACACCTGTGGCCATGGAAGTGATAAGAACACCTGAGTTCAATCATTCAGATGGGGGAGTGAATACTTTTGGCAATATAGTGTACTGGCTAATATTTATGTTCATTTCTGATCATGTCCTTAAATCGTTGACTTCATATCCAGTCTGCAGGTGGTTTTGACCCAAATATGTCTGAGTTTGGGAACATAAGGGGTGGTTTTGTCACCAACGAGGGCATTTTAGGCTCAAGTAATTGCTTTGTGTTCCTTAGTGCAAACTAACATACACTATATGGACAAAAGTATTGGGACACCCCTTTCTAATGATTAAATTCATGTGTTTCAGCCACAACAGTTGCTACCAGGTGTAATTACACTCTTCCAACTTTGCAGCAACAGTTTAGGGAAGGTCCTTTCCTGTTCCAACATGACTGCGCCCCTGTGCACAAAGCAAAGATCTATAAAGACGGTTTAAAGAAACTCCAGCGTCCCGAGCTACAGCGAACAGCTCTGGAATGAACCGGAACATCGACCGAGGTCAACATCAGTGTCCAGCCATACTGACCGAACGGGCACAAATTCCCACACACAGACATACTTTCAAGTCTTGTGAGAAGCCTTTTGAAATGGGACGTCCGACACAATCATGATCAGGCGTCCGAATACTTTCGGCCATATAGTGTCTAAGCCTCGATCTAGATGCCATCGTACATCGTACAGTCTGCAGGGAAAAGGAACCCTCGAACCCCTTCATTCTGCCCTGTAGCGGGTACATTCTGCCACTTAACATGCTGACTGCTGGGCGCATGGAGTGGGCGGCAGGGATTGTTTATAATACCAGAGACTTTGGCCAGAACCCGAGTCCTCCCCTCCGCCCTCTCCTCCGGCCCCGGTTTAAGCTCCTTCTGATAGTGACAATCCAACCCATCGTGCAGGTCAGGGGGGGGGTCCAAACTTTTCTTGTTGGGGGCCAAAACACACAAACACGGGGCCACAGACCCCAGCAACAAGCCCCCCCCCCCCCCTCCCCCACCCGTACAGTACAGGGTCAGCAGCAGGGCGGCGAGAGGGGAGGAGCGGCGCTGCCACATTCAGGAGCAGCACACACTCCTCTTCCAGGATATTTACACTCCCACACAGTGTGATTCAGCTGCCACTAAGCTGATCAGCACACACACACACACACACACACACACAATACACACGTGTACACCGTGATATACAAAACACACACACACACACACAATACACACGTGTACACCATGATATACAAAACACACACACACACACACACACAATACACACGTGTACACCATGATATACAAAACACACACACACACACACACACACAATACACACGTGTACACCATGATATACAAAACACACACACACACACACAATACACACGTGTACACCATGATATACAAAACACACACACACACACACACACACACACAATACACACGTGTACACCATGATATACAAAACACACACACACACACACACAATACACATGTGTACACCATGATATACAAAACACACACACACACACACACACACACACACACAATACACACGTGTACACCATGATATACAAAACACACACACACACACAATACACACGTGTACACCATGATATACAAAACACACACACACACACACAATACACACGTGTACACCATGATATACAAAACACACACACACACACACACACACACACAATACACACGTGTACACCATGATATACAAAACACACACACAATCCTCCCAACGCACAAATACACACACACACACACACACATACATGTATACACCCTGAGATAAAAAACACACAATCCTTCCTACACACACACACACACAAACATGCCCAAACACACATTCAACTACACACACACATCGTGCACACACACACATACACTGATATAAACAACACACACACACACACACACACAACACACATGCATACATCCTTATATACACAAAAACACACTTACACTTACACACACTTATACATCACACACACACACATGTATACACCCTGAGATAAAAAACACAATCCTTCCTACACACACATACACACACACACACACGCACAAACATGCCCAAAAACACATTCAACTACACACACACACAAACAAACATGTCCAAACACACATTTAACCACACACACACACACACACACACACACATACACACACACACACACACATGCCCAAACACACATTTAACTATACATGTATACACCCTGATACACACATACACACACACACACTTACACAAAAATAACAATCCTTCCTATGCACATCTACATCACACACACACACACACACACACACACACACACACACACACACACGTATACACCCTGAGATAAAAAAACACAATCCTTTTTTTACACACATATACACACACACATATACATACACACACACACACACACACAAGCATGCCCAAACACACATTCAACTTCACACACTTGTATGCACCCTGGGATAAAACTCTCTCTCTCTCTCACACACACACACACACACACACACACACACCCTGAAATAAATGAACACACAATCCTCCCTACGCACATCTACATCACACACACACACACTGATATAAAAAACACACGCACACACACACAATCCTCCCTACCCACATATAGATCACACACACACACACACACAGCCGCTGGATTAGACTACATTGTTATGGCTGACAGATTTGACCCACTCCCGTGTGTAGGCTGACTTCGCCTCACAAGCAAAATCAGACGTTCAGAAGTTAAAAGTTTATAGACGCTCATAAAGGACGTGCACAACTCTGGGATTTTTATTATTTTATATTTTATAATTGTATTTTAAAGACTGTTCTTTATTTATATTAATGACTAGAGATGGTAACTACTCTGTGCCCATATAAACAGGACTGGTTCAAATACAGAAGAGTGATTTTTGGTCTGTCAGTCATAGAAACACTGAAAATAAATAAAGTCTGTTATTAATAAAAAAATACAAATAAAAAAGCTGGTGAGCAGCAAGATGTCGTTTTAAATACTGTTTATTAGGAACACACACCCCGTCAGCACATGCTGGAGATGAACAGTTGGAGACCGGAGCTACTTTCTTTTTTCCATGAGCACTGTGATCATCTTCTTCCAGCCTTTTATCAGGGGTGAGTCCCGATTCTTCCCTGATACTGAAGTGTTTTCAAAGATCCCAACACTGCAGAGCAGAACAAAGCACAAGTGTTAGGTGGAGTTCAGAAAATAGCCGATGAATGTGTGTACAAAACTGCTGAAGCTTATAAAGTGGACACTGAGGGTTTATTTTTGACCCAGCAGATTTATAATCAGCATATTTTAGATAAAAAAAACACCTAAAAACACAAATTATAAATATAAATAAATAAAAAGAACTTCAGAAAGGAAATCACTGAAATGTCATGACTTGCCGTTATAAACAACCTAAATCCCAAACATCTGGGACAGTAGTACAGTCATTCATTCACTGTCTATTTTCCTAGTGCTTTATCCTGGTCAGGGTCGTGGTGGTTTCCTTCATTCAACACCCCGGTCAGGTCACCAGTCCATCACTTGTAGCTCCAGTTAACCTGACTGCACATCTTCGGACTGGTGGGAGGAAACCGGAGCACCCGGAGGAAACCCTGGCTGTCCAGCTGGTGAATAATATTAATAATAAAAATAATAATACGTTTTATTTATTTATATAGCTCCTTTCTAATACCCAAGGTCACTTTACATGAGAGAAAAGTTTACACACTGTGCCAACGCGCCACCCAGAATAGTAGTACAGCTGTAAATTAAAACAGACATCAACGATTAGAAAATTATGAATCCAATTAAAGAAATATATTTAACATACTGTGTATTTTATGTCTAAAACATGTCAAAATCTTTCTTAACTATAAAGGTCGCTCAGGTGACACATAGTAAAATACACTAGCACACCAGAGTTGGGATTTCGGATGCATCGTATCGAATCTCAGCTGTGCCATCCGGTTGGGCTGGGCGGCCACATGAACAACGGTCGGCTGTTGTTCAGGGATGAGATGAGCCGGACCGGGGTTCCTCATAAATGGTGCACAGAGTCGAGGAATAATGCTGATCAGGGTGTGGCTCTCCGTGCACAAGGCTGATCCACATATGAACTCGCCTCGTGCAGGTGAAAAGAGGCAGTCGGTACTGCTCACGTGTCGGAGGGGGCGAAGCTCCTCAGTCAGCAGTGGAGGGTTGTAGAGGTGAAGCGTAATGCAATCAGGGGAGTTGGATACGACTAAATTAGGGGAGAAAATCTTAGAAAAAGAGAAAATAAATAAATAAATAACTATAAAAACTTACTAATCACTACTTGCAATATAATATAATATGATGTAATATAATAATATAACTAATATAATAATAATAATTGATAATTAATTATTACTATAATGGGCAGCACTGTCACCTCACAGCAAGAAGGTCCTGGGTTTGATTCCCGGGTGGAGCGGTCCAAGTCATTTCTGTGTGGAGTTTGCATGTTCTCCTCGTATCTGTGTGGGTTTCCTCCGGGTGCTGCGGAGATACAAAATTGTCCTGCCTTTTGCCCAGTGAACTGTACCCACCACGACCCTGACCAGGATAAAGCGCTGGTCAAACAGTCAATGAATGAATGAACTATCGTTCTAGCTTTTTTGGAATTGGGTTCGCAAACGTAAGCAGATGTAAATCTTTGCTTTCAAGTGTATATCACAGCTATACGCCTTCATAATCAAAATATATATTACCCCCCCCCCCAATATCCGGATATATTCATATATATTTGGAGCAAACACGTACCCCCCAAAATTTAGATATGCTCAAAATGCATCCCAGTGTCCCCTCATTTGCTGATATTGATGATGCATTTCTTGATGTAGCGGCAAACCGTGTTAACTAACAACTGTTTTCCCAAGTACACATAAAACTATAATATAATATAATATAATATAATTAATATAATATAATATAATATAATATAATATAATATAATATAATATAATATAATATAATATAATATAATATAATATAATATAATATAATATAATAAACATAAAAACCAAATATTATTATATGATATTGCAGGAATGTTTTAGGATGGCAGGAACCTCCCCAAACCCCCAAAATATTCAATTCCTGGTTATTAGTTTCCCATATTAATAATCTGAGAGTACAGTATCCGCTCCCCGGTCGCTTCTTTTTATAGTCACTCCTCAGCGACTAAAATAAATCTGTACGTTTAAAGGAAGAAGGAACGATGAGTAAAGAAGCTCGATAATAATAACAGCTCAACGCCACCAGCTGCAGAAACAGAGAAGCCGCTCGAGAGAGACGAGCCTGAATGAGCGATAGAGCTAAAAAAAGGAAGTGGCTCTCAGAATCTTCCTCAGTATCAGATGCTATTTTTGGGAAGTAGGCCAGCAACAGCTAGCAGCCTGAAGTAGGTGCCATGCAGGCTTTGTTTTTCACCTCGCTGTGAAATCGAGAGGAACTGCAAAGATTTCAGGGCATGATGAATCGAACCGTGGGGGGCCAAGCGCCGAATGCTGGCGGAATTTAGGCAGGAGGAAAAAAGGCGTCTGTGTTTTGGCTACGGCGGCTCCCTCGTATGTGGCTCAGCTGCATCCGTGGAGTCGCACGTTCATCAGCCAAACAAAATTAATTACTGTACGTTCGGGATGTAAAATTGTCTGTTAGCTTTCTGTAGCTCTCTGTAGCTCAGTGTAGCTCGCTGTAGCTCTCTGTAGCTCTCTGTAGCTCTCTGTAGCTCGCTGTAGCTCTCTGTAGCTCAGTGTAGCTCGCTGTAGCTCAGTGTAGCTCGCTGTAGCTCTCTGTAGCTCGCTGTAGCTCTCTGTAGCTCTCTGTAGCTCAGTGTAGCTCGCTGTAGCTCTCTGTAGCTCTCTGTAGCTCAGTGTAGCTCTCTGTAGCTCTCTGTAGCTCTATGTAGCTTGCTGTAGCTCACTATAGCTCTATGTAGCTCGCTGTAGCTCACTGTAGCTCACTGTTGCTCTATGTAGCTCTCTGTAGCTCAGTGTAGCTCGCTGTAGCTCTCTGTAGCTCTCTGTAGCTCTATGTAGCTCTCTGTAGCTCTCTGTAGCTCAGTGTAGCTCGCTGTAGCTCTATGTAGCTCTCTGTAGCTCAGTGTAGCTCTCTGTAGCTCTCTGTAGCTCAGTGTAGCTCAGTGTAGCTCGCTGTAGCTCGCTGTAGCTCTATGTAGCTCTCTGTAGCTCAGTGTAGCTCGCTGTAGCTCAGTGTAGCTCGCTGTAGCTCGCTGTAGCTCTATGTAGCTCGCTGTAGCTCTATGTAGCTCTCTGTAGCTCGCTGTAGCTCTATGTAGCTCTCTGTAGCTCGCTGTATCTCACTGTAGCTCACTGCTACCTTCGGCTTTTTAGAAGCAGAATAACGAGAACAAGCTCACTGTGTGTTTACTGTTTGTACTAGAAAAAAATATTACTAAAATAAATACTTTTTTAAATAAGTGCTGCATGTGCACCTTTGTGATCTGGTCATCCCAGATTAAGAGATGACCGAGTCAAACAATCCAAAACTCAAACAAGAACCATAAGATGTATTTTGCAAGCCGGTCAGAATGTCTGTCTGTCCATCCACCCATCCACCCATCCATCCATCTATCTATTCATCCATCCACCCATCCATCCACCCATCCACCCATCCATCCATCCATCCAACCATCCATCCATCCACCCATCCACCCATCCATCCATCCATCCAACCATCCATCCATCCATCCATCCATCCATCCATCCATCATACAACTATCTATCTGTCTGTCTGTCTGTCTGTCTGTCTGTCTGTCTGTCTGTCTGTCTGTCTGTATATCCATCCTACCATCCATCCATCATACAACTATCTATCTATCTATCTATCTATCTATCTATCTATCTATCTATCTATCTATCTATCTATCTATCTATCTATCCATCCATCCATCCATCCATCCATCCATCCATCCATCCATCCATCCATCCATCCATCCATCCATCCATCCATCCATCTATCTGTCTATTTGTCTATCTCTATCTATCTATTTATCTTCTATCTATACATCCATACATTTATCATCCATGTTCTGTGTACATTTAAGAGACTGATGGATCCTGCAGTAGTTAAAGTTTTTTATTTTTTCTCCTTCAGCAGTTTTTGTTCCACTGAGCTTCTCCGTGCGCTCTGATTCTCGTGGATTATGAACAATAATCGCCTGGAGGAGCCAGAATGTAATTAGATGAAGAATCAGGAAGGTTACGTTCATTACCAAAGCTTACCGAAACCAACCCACGCCAACTCACATGAGTCAAGACCATCGTTTACAGGAGCTCAGGCGCAGTGATCGTTTACATATCAGCCATGAGTTCTGAGAGATCTGTAAAAGCTGAAATAAAGCAATACGATGATACGATAAGTGGCTGAAATTCTGTGGACACCCGACCACGACATTCCAACCATCCCACCATATGCAGCCTCCACTTGGCCTGGCACATTCTACAGGCTTTTGGAGTGTGTCTGTGGTATTTTTTGCCCATTTAGTTAGAAGTGCATTTATGAGGACAGGCAGGAAAAAAGGGCCTGACTTGAAGTCAGTGTTCCAGTTCATCCCAAAGGTGTTAAGTAAGGTTAAGTAAGGTCAGTGCTCTGTTTTGTCAAACTATTACTTTATGGACCTTTGTAGACCTTGTAAAATCTGTCTAATCTAACTATCTAATTGTCCGTCCGTCCGTCCGTCCGTCCATCTATCTATCTATCTATCTATCTATCTATCTATCTATCTATCTATCTATCTATCTATCTATCTATCTATCTATCTATCTATCTATCTATCTATCTATCTATCTATCTATCTATCTATCTATCTATCTATCTGTCATTTATGAGGGCAGGCAGTGATGTAGGAAAAAAAGGACTGACTTGAAGTGTTCCAGTTCATCCCAAAGGTGTTAAGTAAGGTTAAGTAAGGTCAGTGCTCTGTTTTGTCAAACTATTACTTTATGGACCTTTGTAGACCTTGTAAAATTTGTAAACAGTAGTACAGGAAAAGGCCCTTCCCTAACTGTTAGCACAAACGTGGAAACAAATATATTTTATATAATTTATTTTATCTACCTGTTAACAACCATTGTGGGTGCATATATATATACAGTGTATCACAAAAGTGAGTACACCCCTCAAATTTCTGCAAATATTTCATTATATCTTTTCATGGGACAACACTATAGACATGAAACTTGGATATAACTTAGAGTAGTCAGTGTACAACTTGTATAGCAGTGTAGATTTACTGTCTTCTGAAAATAACTCAACACACAGCCATTAATATCTAAATAGCTGGCAACATAAGTGAGTACACCCCACAGTGAACATGTCCAAATTGTGCCCAAAGTGTCAATATTTTGTGTGACCACCATTATTATCCAGCACTGCCTTAACCCTCCTGGGCATGGAATTCACCAGAGCTGCACAGGTTGCTACTGGAATCCTCTTCCACTCCTCCATGATGACATCACGGAGCTGGTGGATGTTAGACACCTTGAACTCCTCCACCTTCCACTTGAGGATTTGCCACAGGTGCTCAATTGGGTTTGGTCCATCACCTTTACCTTCAGCTTCCTCAGCAAGGCAGTTGTCATCTTGGAGGTTGTGTTTGGGGTCGTTATCCTGTTGGAAAACTGCCATGAGGCCCAGTTTTCGAAGGGAGGGGATCATGCTCTGTTTCAGAATGTCACAGTACATGTTGGAATTCATGTTTCCCTCAATGAACTGCAGCTCCCCAGTGCCAGCAACACTCATGCAGCCCAAGACCATGATGCTACCACCACCATGCTTGACTGTAGGCAAGATACAGTTGTCTTGGTACTTCTCACCAGGGCGCCGCCACACATGCTGGACACCATCTGAGCCAAACAAGTTTATCTTGGTCTCGTCAGACCACAGGGCATTCCAGTAATCCATGTTCTTGGACTGCTTGTCTTCAGCAAACTGTTTGCTGGCTTTCTTGTGCGTCAGCTTCCTTCTGGGATGACGACCATGCAGACTGAGTTGATGCAGTGTGCGGCGTATGGTCTGAGAACTGACAGCCTGACCTCCCACGTCTTCAACCTCTGCAGCAATGCTGGCAGCACTCATGTGTCTATTTTTTAAAGCCAACCTCTGGATATGATGCCGAACACGTGGACTCAACTTCTTTGGTCGACCCTGGCGAAGCCTGTTCCGAGTGGAACCTGTCCTGGAAAACCGCTGTATGACCTTGGCCACCGTGCTGTAGCTCAGTTTCAGGGTGTTAGCAATCTTCTTATAGCCCAGGCCATCTTTGTGGAGAGCAACAATTCTATTTCTCACATCCTCAGAGAGTTCTTTGCCATGAGGTGCCATGTTGAATATCCAGTGGCCAGTATGAGAGAATTGTACCCAAAACACCAAATTTAACAGCCCTGCTCCCCATTTACACCTGGGACCTTGACACATGACACCAGGGAGGGACAACGACACATTTGGGCACAATTTGGACATGTTCACTGTGGGGTGTACTCACTTATGTTGCCAGCTATTTAGACATTAATGGCTGTGTGTTGAGTTATTTTCAGAAGACAGTAAATCTACACTGCTATACAAGCTGTACACTGACTACTCTAAGTTATATCCAAGTTTCATGTCTATAGTGTTGTCCCATGAAAAGATATAATGAAATATTTGCAGAAATGTGAGGGGTGTACTCACTTTTGTGATACACTGTATATACAGTATATGTATGTATGTATGTGTATTGCTGTTCTGTCCGGGGTGTGTTACTACATTGCCATAGTAATTCCAAGGAAGCCAAACCCACTGCAACCCTGACCAGAATACAGCTGTGATAAAACATGACAATAAAATGTAATTAAATCATCATCTAGGTAGTTTGGAAGCTGAGGTCAGAGAGCAGAGTCAGCCATCGTAGCCTGGATTCGGACCCACAACCTTCCGATTGATAGCCTAATACCTTTCACACCTTTTTAATGAACTGGAGTGAGCTCGGCATTTGTTTATGATTCAAACCCTGACCTGTTTTGAATGTTTCTTGAATGTGACTTTAATTGAACTTGTTTCGAGGATACCGTCTTCCTAATGATAGACATCAGAAAGAAATTTCTTCTACAAAGCTACAAAGGTTTACATGAAGGATTAATAACAGAATTAGTTTTACAATTACAACAGGTTTAAGAAGTCTGTACACTGACTGATGTGTACGAGGGTGTGTTGGTTCGTGTTCTTATCATCGTGGTCTCGTTGACCTCGGATTGGATTCCTAATTTTGTCCTCTGTGGAACCGTCATGTGATTTTGCTTTATTGATTTCTGTTGGCTAGCTCTGGTGCTCTTTCTGTAGCACGACTAGCACATGAGACGAAGCTTAGAGCACCACAATGGCGACGTCTGGAGCGGTCTGTTCAGAAAGAGGATCAAAGCAACGTTTGGTCCCAACAACACCTGTTTGAAGAATGGTCTGTAGGTACAAAGCACGTGGAACAGTGGTCTCCTTTAAAAGAGCTGCTTATGCACTTTTGTGAAGGTACAGCATGATCTGGTCACCCCAGATTAAGAGATGACCGAGTCATACTATCCAAGGCTACCACTAGATACTTCTCTGCATGGCCAAAACAGCTCTGGGTCTTGACCTGCTTCCATTCCGGCTTCTTAGAACCTTGGTGTTGTTCAGAGAACCGGCCCGTGTTTTGAGGAGGAGGGAAATTTAGAACGTTCCTCTTTACAGAACCTCTCCAGGTCCTCCAGGGTCCTGGATCCTCACCACAGGTTTCTATAGGGTTCGGATCAGGGGACTGAGGGGTCCATGGAGGACGTTTGGGATCAGTGTTCCAACAAGATCCTGGCAAATTGAGACAAGGTTATCAAGGTTCCTGGGGCCTTTGGAGGAAGAACAGCCCATAATATCACACACCCTCCACCATACTTTACAGTGGACATCTCAGCGATGGTATTGGCCATCTGGCCAGGCATCTACACAAACATGATTGGCTACATGTGAAGGGATCAGAGGGGAAAGGGTTTGCCAGACTTGAAATGGATTGGCGCTGAGATGGTTTGGCACCTTGTCCAGGGTCTTCGTGGTTTGCTGACCAGGATGAAGCGCTTGATGAAAATGAAACAAACCATAAACAATTAAACACTGTAAAAATGTAGAAATCAGAAGGTTGCTGGTTCAAACCCCTCCATCAGCAAGATGCCACAGTTTGCTGCTTGAAGTGTATAAGGTCGCGACTCTGAGTCGCTTTGGATGATGGAGGTAAACCCGGGTGCATTATTCATGTGTCGTGACTTATTAAGGTGTAAACCGGCGCCTGGACCGGAGGGCGCGCCACATATTTTGGCAGGTACAGTCTGATCCTCTAGATATAACAGAGACCAAACCCACGAGCACGTGAGATCATCTCGATACGCTCGTACGCTCGGTGAGAGTGAGATCGTCCTCGGATCACCAGCGGCGTCTTATAATCGCTCATTATAACAGAACATTACCAGCAATTACATCCAAAAATAAACTGCATTGTTTATCATTTATATAATTACCTGTTCATGTCCGTGTAATGTTCATTCATTCACTTATTCATCCTGATCAGGATCACGGTGGGCCCTGAGTCCCCTGGCAACACGGGGTCCCGAGCAGGAATACAGTCTGGACTGGAGAACAATCCATCTCTCCTTTATTTACACATTAATTAATTTATTCATTCATTCATTGTTTTACCACTGCTTTATCCTGGTCAGGGTCTCAGGGGTCTAATTCACTGGGCGAACAACCTGCACAGGTTGATAGTGTACACACACACACACACACACACACACACACACATACACACACACACACACACACACACTCAGTGCAATTTTTAGCAGCTATATTAAAGCTGACTGCACATCTTTGTACATGTAAATAAATAAATGAATGAAAAAATACATACATGAATTAATGAATACATAAATAAATGGATGAATAAATAAATGAATTAATAAATAAACAAAGAAATACATGAATGAATGGATGAATTAATTAATTAATACCTAATTGGATACATAAATGCATGAGTGAATACATTAATGAATAGATGAATGAATACATGAATAAATATATGAATGAATAGATGACTAAACAAATGAATGGATGAATTAATTAATGAATGAATACATAATTGGATACATAAATACCTGAATGAAAACATGAATTAATTAAAACGTGACTAAATACATGACTGAATGAATGAACACATGCATGAATAAATGAATGAATAAATACATAATTAGATACATGGATGAATGAATGAACACATACATAAAAACATAAATACATGAATAAATATGTGAATGAATATATGAATAAATGAATAAATAAATGAATGAATGCTTGAGTGAATACATAAATGAATATATGGGTGAATATGTGAATAAATACATAAATGAATACATAATTGGATACATAAATACATGAATGAAAACATGAATTAATTAAAACGTGACTAAATACATGAATTAATGAATGAATAAATAAATACATAATTTGATACATGGATGAATAAATGAATGAATGAATGCATACATAACAGAAAACATGAGTACATGAATAAATATGTGAATGAATAAATGATTGAATAAATACATGAATGAACATATGAGTGAATACATGAATAAATGAATGAGTAAAAAAAGGAATAAATGAATACATAAATTACTCATAAATTAATACATGAATGAATGAATGAATGAATCCACCTAGTAGCAGTTTTAGGATGTGAGAAGTAACTGAAAGAGAAAACCCACATAGACAAAAGGAAAACATACCAAACTCCTAACAGACAGTGACTAAACACAAGGTTCGACCCCAGATCCCCGGATCCCTCAGTCGTCCAGCACCCACACCACCTCCCTCACTGAAAATCTTGTATAAACATGTACAGATTACAAAGATCTAAGTTCCGAAAACGCCCCCCTAAACCCTAAAATCCAGTGTTTCTGATCAGCCCAGCGCCGGTGTGTTCCTGTCTCACGCTCAGTGTTATCATGTGAACCTAACCCACCTTGACCCTGACCAGGATAAAGTGCTCGATCAAAAGGAATGATTTTATAATTTACACTCAGACACGATCGGTTATAACTGGTTCCTCTTGTGGCTTTAGTTTTTGAACCAGAGCGTAATGACACTGGTTCCTCTGAAGCAGAACCGGTCGCCCACTCGCGCCCGCCGCCCGCCGCCCACGCCTCCTGTCTCATTTCCCCTGAGCTTTGAACTGACCTCCTTCTCACCTCTCGCACTTTCTTCTCTCCCTCTCTCTCTCTTTCTCACTTGTGTGTCCGGTTCTCTGGATCCTCTCCCGTCCCCCTGGACGTTCTTTCTCTTCTCTTTATCATCACGGCATCATCACGGCATCATCACGCCTTTAGTACCGCTTCAGCACCGCTTCCTCTCTCTTCTTTCCTCTCACAGGAGGTCGAGGATTCGAGGACGGCGATCTGTTAATCATCACGTACGAGCCGGAACGTCCCGGCTCTCGGAGGAGCTGCTGACCGGATCATTCATCAGAGTCTCCTCTCACGTTCTGAACCAGAAAAAGTCCACGGTTCGAGAGGAGATCAGATTTACATTCATACTCGGAGCTTGACAGAAACCGTTAGTGCAGTTTTAGAAGCTCCAATTAAGCTGCATTTCTTTGGAAACAGAAAGTACTCTGGCCACCCAGAGCCAATAAATGAATGAATGAATGAATGAATGCATATATTTGTTTTTAATCCAAGACCCAGCGTTCAGAAAACATTCATCTTATTACATGATGAGGAGACGATATATAAAATATTACAGCGTCTAACCCACCACTAACCTCATTAGTATTAATGTGACTGGGCAGTTATGAAGATCTTTTTACTGCTCATTGTATCACATACGACCTGTATGTCTTAACTTAACTTTGATTGTGTGGCTTAGGGTTAAGTTTAGGGTTAAATATTAAGTTAAGGGTTAGGGGTTAATGTTTAGGATTAGGGTGAGAAACAGGGTTTTGGGTTAGGATTAGAGGATAAGGGTTAAATTAGAGGCTAGGGTTAGGGTTAAATTGAAGGTTAGGGTTTAGGGTTAGAATTTAGGGTTAGGGTTAGGAACCAAGTTTAAGGTTATGGATGAGGGGTTAGAATGTGGGGTTGGGGTAGGGATTAGGAGTTAGGGTTTAGGGTTAGGAACTGAGTTTAGGGTTAGAGGTTAGAGTTTAGGATTAGGGTAAGAAACAGGGTTTTGGGTTAGGATTAGAAGATAAGGGTTAAATTAGAGGCTAGAGTTAGGGTTAGAATGGAGTAGTTGGAGTAAGGATTAGGGGTTAGGGTTTAGGGTTAGACGTTGGGGTTAGGGATTAGGGGTTAAGGTTTAGGGTTAGGAACTGAGTTTAGGATTATGGGTTAGGGTTTAGGGTTAGACGTTGGGGTTAGGGATTAGGGGTTAAGGTTTAGGGTTAGGAACTGAGTTTAGGGTTATGGGTTAGGGTTTAGGGTTAGACGTTGGGGTTAGGGATTAGGGGTTAAGGTTTAGGGTTAGACGTTGGGGTTAGGGATTAGGGGTTAAGGTTTAGGGTTAGAAAATAAGTTTAGGGTTATGGGTTAGGGTTAGGGCTTTAACTGAGTTTAGGGGTTAGGGGTTAGGGTTTAGGGCTAAGTTCTCTGTAGTTCTATAGGGTTAGGGTTTAAGAGTAGGGTTAGGGTTTAGGGGTTAGAGGTAAAGTTAGGAAAAATCTGTTTTAATTAAAAGCTTTTTGTAAGGGGAAGTGGAGTGTAAGCACTTACACCACAGACTCTGTGATTTTGAGTAAGACGCTGTAGTTCTCGACCCGTCGTCTTCTCTTCCTCAGATGTGACTAACTGTTCCTATGGAGCTGCATCGAGACTCGAACCCGGGTCTCTGAGGTAGTGGCTTGTCATACACATTAATAGATAATAAAATGATACTTATTTTTATTTTACACGCCTCACTGTGCAGCGATGGTTCAGCTCTGCAAGCGTGGACACCTAGATGCCGCCCCTGCAGCCGGGTATTTTGGGCTTCAGCCGTACCAATTACGGCCAAGCCACACGGGCCTGGTCTGGACCTGACAACCCCCCCAACCCCCCCCCCCCCAACCCCCCCCCCCCCACACACACACACACACCACACACACTCCATCCATCACGGCTGCGGAATTGAAGACGCCCACACTCGTCCGCACCCAGATCTCTCCATCTGACACAGCTGCCAGAGAGCGAGTGCAAATCAGCAGCCAAGACCTCCCCCTCCCCGACACTACGCCCACGCCTACACCACACACACACACACACACACACACACACACACACACACACACACACACAGCAGAGCCGAGTGCTCTCCTCCCGGCAGGGTGCAAGTGTGTGTGAGCAAGTGTGGGAGAGAGCGAGTGAGCGAGTGAAGCGAGGCACCGTGAGCGCGTACGTGAGCGAGTTCGCCACACGAGACACGACCTACGAGGGGATTAGTGACATTTAGGCGGGCATTGTGTACCTGAGCTGCGCCTGCGTGTCGGTGCGTGTGGACCGATAGGGCGTGGGCGTACCGTGTCATTGTGCACCTACGCACGAGTGTGTGTGGGCAGGTATTTACGTATTAGTGTATCTCTGTGCAGGAGTGTTTAGGAGTGTGTGGGCGGCTGAGCTCACATCTGTGTTTATTAAAGTGTGTGTGTGTGTGTGTGTGAGTGTGGGATGAGTTCTTGAGCCTGGGTGTGTTTTGGGTGTGTGAATGTGTGTGTACGTGAGTCTGAACGGAAGGTTTTCGCCATCTAAAGATAAATGCAGTCGGATTCCTCAGACTAAATAATGCAAACACGTCCCTTCCGGTCCAAAATGAATTTCAACTACGACACAGAATCAGAAAAAGTTGGGACGGGATGGAAAATGCAAAAAAAAAAAAAAAAAAAACAGTTTCTTACATTGACTTTGACTTTTATTTGATGTCAGACAGGATGAACCTGAGATATTTCATGTTTTATCTGCTCAGCTTCATTTCATTTATTAATAAACATCCATTCCTGCATTTCAGGCCTGCAACACATTCCAAAAAAAGTTGGGACGCAGGCAATGAGGTGAAAGAACTTAATAATGATGTGATTCCAAACATGTGATTGTAATCATGGTTTGGTACAAAAGCAGCATCCAGGAAAGGCTGAGAGTCTCTGATGAGTAAAGATGATCAGAGGATCCAGTTTGTCCACAAATGTGTGAGAAAATGATTAAAATGTTTATTAAAAACAATGAACCTCAAAGAAATATCTGAAGGGATTTGCATGTTCTCCCTCTACAGTGCAGAATATCATTAAACCATTCAAGGAATTTCAGTGCATAAAGGCCAAGGGTGCGAGCTTAATCTGAACGCTCGTGATCTTCCATCCCTCAGACGGCGCCGCATCAAGAACCTCCACTCAACACTAGCTGATATAACCACATGGGTGAGGGATTAGTTTATCAAACCTTTATCAAGCTCTACAATACAGAGTTACTGCACAAATCATACTTAACACTTTACTGTGCAAAAGGACCATCCAGACTGTTATCAGCAAGTCCAATAGCCAGGGTCCGTCATGGTATAGGGGCGTGTCAGTGCCCTTGGTAAAGATCATTTACACTTCTGTGATGCAGCATTAATACAGAAAAGTACACTGAGATCAACATGTGCTGCCTTCAAGGCGTCGTCTTTTCCAGAGACGGGTGCTGGAGCCGCCTGCCTGCAGTTCTGACCTGTTCCCAATTTTTGAACCCTGTACTGACGCATCTTAAGACGTGTTTGCAGAAAGAACGAGACAAAATAAAAGCTGAAACACTAAATCACTTGGTCTCCTCGGTGCCAAAACCTCTTTTAAGTGGTGAAAAGGAACGGCAACATTGCAAAGTGGTAAATGCTTTACCGTCCCAACTTTTTTTGGAATGTGTTGCAGGCCTGAAATGCAGGAATGGATGTTTATTAATAAATGAAATGAAGTTGAGCAGATAAAGGATGAAATATCTCAGGTTCATCCTGTCTGACATCAAATAAAAGCCAAAGTCTAAGTCTAAGTCTAAGTCTAAGTTTTGTGAATGTCTAAGGGGCACGCTCACTAAATGAGCTCAGAAGAGTGTAAACAGGACACTGACTTCCTGTCCTTGAGCGTAAATGTTTAGTGTGTGTGTGTGTGTGTGTGTGTGGTTATTTCTGAGTGTGTTTGTGTGAACTGGGATGTTCTAAAAATCAAGGCTAGCGTGGGTGGCGGGATGGAGAGCTGGGGACCCAAGTTTACCAAACACACACACACACACACACACACACACACACACACACACATACACACAGCACAGTGTCAGTGGCTTTTTAGAAAGACTAGGAGTGTAAATAAACGAGTATTACTGACCTTCAGACGTCCTTCAGGACACATTTCTTATTTTCCACATCTATCAGGATTAAATACAACAAATTTAGTGGAATTAGTGCAATAAATATAAGAATAAATAAGTTAAAATGATTTATTTTTACTAGTTACTGGTTAGACTTGCGTAAAGCCGTCGTAGGGTGACGAGGAATTACTGTTTTACTCACTCGCTCACATTTAGAGCAGCTTTTCAATCTTCTGTATGATTTTGTGTCACAAATAATAATTTTATAGCAAATTTAATTAAATTAAATGCAACAGACCCCAATCTAAGCTTGGTGAGGCCCCCTAGTGTGCTGCGGCCCCCTGGTTGAGATTTACTGACTTTTAAACGACTATGCAAAGCAATACTTGAGCTTTCTTAAGCTAAATAAACATTAGAAGTGACGGTTGCGATTTATGCCTGGTTCACACGACACGATTCTTGTCCTGATTTTCGCTCACAGACAGGTCGCCGCTAGATGTGACAGCTCGGGGGCAACTCGGCGTTCGCTCGGGGCTCAAAAATCGGCTCTTTCCAAGCGGCTCGCCGAGTGCTCTCAGACTCAAGAAAGATATCTTGCATGTTAAATATCTGGACCCGTCAGCGACTCAGAATCGTGTAGTGTGAAAGGTGTTACGAGCAGGTTGCGAGTGGCAGCGAGTGCTGTGTCGAACTACATCTACATCGATCTTATCGTCCACGCCAAACCATCATACCCACGCTGCATTGCAAACAATATTTATTTACCTCCAACTCACTACAGAACAGAACTGCTGGTCACATACACAAATCCACTCAGATTCATTTATTTTTCCTTCTTGCTTTTACGCTGCACATCAGCGCACAAACAACTTTGATCACTTCTTGTTGACGTGCATTTTTGGACGTGGTGTCATTACACCCCTCATCACTTCTCACATGTGTTTTCGAGACAAAACGTAGTTTGGGAGACCGGACAGACTCGTCTGTGATTCCTCCCGATGGTAGATGGTGTAGTGTGTGACCCCCTGTCGCCGATCAGTCGTGTAGTGTAAACTGTACAGAGATCTGACGACTTGAAAGTCGTGTAGTGTGAACTTGGCATTAAATACATCGTCAGCTTTAATAAAAGCATAAATCCCATCAGATGCAGAAAATATGCTAAACGATAATCAGATCTTGTTATTCTTTCTATTATTACTTGTGCTGATGCTGTTTGTTTATGTTTGCTCTACGCTGTCATGACGTTTCCCTCTTTAAACATTAGATAATTCGTCTCAGGGCGCCCCCTAGCAGGCACAATAGGCCACCAGTCTGCTGGGTGGGAAAAGACGGGACTAAAAAATTAGTGGTCTTTGACGTTGTGTAGGGCGCCTGTACAGACATGGAGGAACGTTTAGATCAGTGTGTGACTCTCCATGAGCGAGACCGACCTCACGCGTCGATCCACCGAAGTACGGGGCGAATATTAAGGGGTCGGTAATAACAAGCGCCTAATAACTGATGTGCTAAAACTTGGAGAAAATGCAGAAATAAAATAGAATAAAATCATATCAAGAATACTACAGACACAGTCGGTTGTTTTTGGATGCAACAGCGACTCCTACTGTCTGGCTGAAGCTTTGACACGAGCGGCGTAAAAACGTTGGCGAGTGGCCGGGGGCTTCGTCTCGTGGGCTCACTCGGTTAGCGTGGGCGTAGCGCACACAAAGACGTAACTGCAGCGAAAAATTGGAAACGATTAAAGTGTGTAATTAAATATAATTTTTATGATTTAATGATAAAAAGGATCTGCAGTCCGGTCCCTCGTTACTCGCCTTCTTGGGAAATATGTGCTGTTTATCCTGACACATTAAAGTGATAATTATAAGAGCTTTTTAATTAATTTTTTAATATTATTTTATTTATGCATTTTCTCCCCTTTTTTTAGCGCGTCCAATCGCCCGATTGCTTCATGCTTTCTCTCCACCAATGCCGATCCCCACTCTGATTGAGGAAAACGAAGCTAACCCACGCCCCCCCCAACACGTGGGCAGCAGCCGTATGCATCTTATCACCTACACTTTGATGAGTGCAGTGCAGTTCAGCGTTGTGTACGGAGAGACACTACACTCTGTGCAGGCGCCATCAATCAGCCAGCAGAGGTCGTAATTGCACCAGTCATGAGAGAGAGACCTCATCCGGCTTAGTCCCGCCCATATCTGAACAACAGGCCAATCGTTGTTCATGTGGCTGCTCAGCCTTTTTAATTAATTTTAATAAATGTTTTTTTACTTTAAATTCCAGCTGCTTTTATGTGCTGGTTCTGTTATTGTACGATATAATTGTGTTAGAATGCCAGGTTCTTTAACAGCTCTGCTCTTGCCCGGTATTCTCACGAGTACGATGATTTGAATACGAGTCTCGGCTGAATAAATAAAAGTAAATAAATTAAAGTTAGCGTGACATAAAAATGACCTTCTGCTGCACATATTCACATTTATTTAACTGATCTCGGCTGGTTTGAGACACAGTCTAGACCTTTTTTAGTCATTCAGATATTAAAAAAGCGCTTCGTTGTGAAGTCGTCCGTACGATCGATAACTCATAACGGACGGGTTCACGGCACGCCTGACACCACGTCGTGTGTAATAACAGGTTGAAGGAGGCCGGCGTGGAACACAAAGGCGACTCGGCCCACACATCGTCTCATTCACTAACGCCTGGATATGAGACTCATAATCGTTCTCATAATCACAGCAATGAAGCAAACGTAAACACTCGGGACCTGGAACCGCGCCGGAGCACTAATAAAACGACCAGATGTTTAAGAGCACACGAGTGCGTCAATGTGTAATTATCAACAAATCCAACAGTTTAACGTTTCTTCTTCTATTATTGCAGGGAATTATAAAGGGAGATTTTACCATTTACAGTCCAAACATTATTAACAGATTCAAAACCCAGAGAAATCCAAAAGCAGATACTGGTGAAAGAAAAGTGCAAAGATCAGGGGACAGCAACTACGAAAGATCAGAAGTTCCCTGGTTCAAGTCCCAAGCATTTTAGCTGCTATCCTTGAGCCTGATCAAATGAACTAGCATTAATGGAGCGACTTCATAAGGATCGATTAACGCCGGTTGTTAATTGATGGAAGGCAAATGCAATGTTGGAAGGCAAAGCACCCTACGTCCCCGCTTAACCCTGTGGTTCAGACCAGAGATGTTCACAAGTCACAAAATACGAGTCTGAGTCAAGTCATGAGTCAATATAATCTACACAAAACATATATTGTAAATGTAGCGTAGAAATAAAGAAATAATCTGTAAGTTCAGATAAAAAACAACAACAGATTAGCGAGTGTATTTAGCCGTTTTACTTCGTGCCTTTACTTTCCTGGGTACCAGATAAAACTGACGTTTTGTTTTCATTACAAATCACGGCACAGCGGCCAAAATCCAAAACACAGCAAAACATCATAATACTGCTTACCTTAGCTTCTGTTCTTCCAGATGCTATTACATTTATAAGCGTGCGTCCCATTAGGAATAGAATCCGTTATTTTGTAAATGTGCTTATAATTAAAAACCTCGGTTGTGAAGTAAAACAGGAAGTCGTTGGAAAGCCGATCGAGCGTTTCATTACCACGTCATCTGTGTGATGCAAACTGAATAAATGCAAATAACAGCATTTCTTACTAACAATTACAATCAGAAGCTCTCTTTTAACCATTAGCGCTGATTCTGTAGAAGCGTTCCATTCACATTATCTGTTACTGTGAAGTGCACTACGTATTCCACCATTTTAAGTAGGGAGCGACGCTTCATCACTACACCGGAAGCTGGCTGGAACATTTACACATTGTGTGTGTTGCGGTTTAAAACGGCCGGAGCGTTATTATTATTAGAGAAATATGATTATAAATAAATGACACAATCAAAATGATGTCAGATCATATATATATATATAATTGTCACACGTAACTTATGTTGCTGACTTTTGTTGTCCACAAGTCCCCATCTCTGGTTCAGACTTTATTCCGGTAAAAAAATCAGACGGTAGACTTGGATGGTTTATCCACGGCGGTAGCTCATACGGAGAGATTTGCCGCCGTTGAGCAAAGCCGGCGTGACGCGTGACACGATCGCCCCGCGGCCTCGAGGATCCAGCGTCTCCAAGCTGAAGGGATTACGCCGCCAATCTCCATAACAAATTCAGGAATCAGGAGGAAACGGAATCATCTCACTCACTCACTCAGGTTTTTTACTCTCCTGAACTCTACATGAACGCGGTTCGAGTATGATCTAATCTAATCTGATAACTCTAGTCTGATCACTCGCTCTGATCTGATCTCTCTAATCTGATCACTCGATCTAATCTGATCACTCTATCTAATCTGATCACTCGATCTTATCTGATTGCTCTAATCTGATTACTTGATCTAATCTGATCACTCGATCTAATCTGTACGAAATTTCCCTCTCGTTATCTGTCAGCGAGGTTCCAGGTCCTGAGTGTTTTCGTTCACTTCATTACAATAAACTGCTGTGATTATGAGGAGAAGGAAGAAAGAAAAGCAGGAGGAATAAATAAATATTTTTAATCTGTTAATAATGTTTTGGACTGTAGATGGTAAAATCTCCCTTCACCAAATTCCTTGCAATAATGTGTGAAGAAACCATAAACTTCCTTCCTTCCTTCCTTCCTCGTAATCTCTCTCATAATCACAGCAGTTTATTGTAATGAAGTGAACGTAAACACTCAGGACCTGGACTCGTTCTTACAGAAAACGAGAGGTAAAATTTCATACAGATTAGAGCAAGTGATCAGATTAGAGAGATCAGATTAGAGTGATCACATTAGATGGAGTGGATTAGAGAGATCGGCTCGATCTAACTGTGTTCACATAGTGTTCGGGAGTGAGTGAGATGATTCCGTTTCCTCCTGATTACTGTATTTGTTATGGAGATTGGCGGCGTAATCCCTTCAGCCCGGAGACGCTGGATCCTCGAGGCCGCGGGGCGATCGTGTCGCGCGTCACGGCGACTTTGCTCAGCGGCGGCGGATCGGACTACGACTCTACCGTCTGATTTTTTTACCGAAATAAAGTCTGAACCACAGGGTTAAGTGAGGAAGTAGGACGAATGGTACACCCGTCAACACGCTGCCTTCCAACACTGGCGTTAGTTTATCATGAAGTCGTCACCCTTCCTTTCTCGACAAGTTTACACAGACGCACGTTCTGCTCTGTTAATGCTAGTTCACGCAAAGCTCAAGGATAGCAGCTAAAATACGTTTGCATTTTACTGCATTTATCAGACACTTAATGAGGGATAAGGGCCCAGGAGTGGCAACCTGGTAGCGGTGGGGCTTGAACCACCTTCTGATCTTTTGTAGCCGCCGTCCTTTTGCTTTTTGTTCTTTTCACTTTTGTAGATATTCCTTTATTCTCAAAGACCCGGCGTAGTCCAACGTGTTTTATTTTTTACTCTTCTCAATTAAATGTAACACAACCCCCCGCTAGACTCACTGAGGCCCCCTAGAGGGCCGTGGCCCCTTGGTTGAGAACCGCTGGCCTTTTAAACAACTATGCAAAACAATGATTGAACTTTCTGGTGCAAAATAAACAGCAAGACATGGTCAGGTTTAATACAAGCATGAATCCCACCAGATGCAGAAAAGATGGGACTTGAACCAAAGACCCTCTGATTACCAGTCCAGTACATTTCTATGTACCATAGATACCGTGACATCAGCGAATGTTCTCTCTTTCTTTTCGTATGTCTGTCTGACTGTCTGTGTCCTTTTTTTTCTTTCTTTCTGTCTGTCTGTCTGTGTCCCTCTGTCTGACTTCTTTCTTTCTTTCTTTCTTTCTTTCTTTCTTTCTTTCTTTCTTTCTGTCTGTCTGTCTGTCTGTCTGTCTGTCTGTCTGTCTGTCTGTCTGTCTTTCTTTCTTTCTTTCTTTCTTTCTTTCTTTCTTTCTTTCTTTCTTTCTTTCTTTCTTTCTTTCTTGTGAGATTAAAGGTGGTTTTAGCTGCACGGTTTTAACATCATGGTTTTAAAATAAAATCTCCATCCAGCTCCAAGCGTCCACATACTTTTGGTCATATATTCTACACAAACGTTTGAATTCCTTCAACAGTTCAGGTTTATCTGAGGTAACGTGCCGCTCGTCCACCTTGTCCTGGAGTCTGAATAATTATGCGTTGCCGGCTCCCCTCGGCGTCCGCAGCGTGTCTGCAGGGTTGCACCATGGGCGTAAGCGCTGCCCACAGTTTCCTGTGTGTTTTCAGGGCACCGCCTACACGTGAGCAGCATAATGACCGGTGTCCCTCCCACCTCCCGCGCACCCACTGCCATAATGAGCTGTAATCACATCTCGGGGCCCCTGGTGGAGCGCGGCGTGTGGGTGGGGCTCCCACCACTGGCACATTTCCTGCACGGCCGGGCTAATGAGGAGCTCTCGGCCCAGCAGCCGGGGCGGGTTCAGCGTGCGCCAGCCAGAGGATTCATTACGGGCGCTCCGCTTCTGTCGACCTGAGTGGTGCGCGAGGTCGTGCGGATCGTTAGCCGGGTTCGAATCTCGCCTCGTGACACGTGTTTATCATTTAGCATGTGGTGTCAATGTGTTACCATGAGTAACACACACACACACACACACACACACACACATTTGTTCAGATGTTTGAGGGGGTGAATATTTTTGCAAGGCACTGCATTTTCACCCTGCGTTATTCCGAGTGTGTATTTTATATTATATTATACAGTATACACTGATCAGCCATAACATTAAAACCACCTCCTTGTTTCTACACTCACTGTCCATGTTATCAGCTCCACTTACCATATAGAATCACTTTGTAGTTCTACAACTACTGACTGTAGTCCATCTGTTTCTCTACATGCTTTGTTAGCTCCCTTCATGCTGTTCTTCAATGGTCAGGACCCCCACAGAGCAGGTATTATTTAGGTGGTGGATCATTCTCAGCACTGCAGTGACACTGACATGGTGGTGGTGTGTTAGTGTGTGTTGTGCTGGTATGAGTGGATCAGACACAGCAGCGCTACTGGAGTTTTTAAACACCGTGTCCACTCACTGTCCACTCTATTAGACACTCCTACCTAGTCGGTCCACCTTGTAGATGTAAAGTCAGAGACGATCACTCATCTATTGCTGCTGTTTGAGTCGGTCATCTTCTAGACCTTCATCAGTGGTCACAGGACGCTGCCCACGGGGCGCTGTTGGCTGGATGTTTTTGGTTGGTGGACTATTCTCAGTCCAGCAGTGACAGTGAGGTGTTTAAAAACTCCAGCAGCGCTGCTGTGTCTGATCCACTCATACCAGCACAACACACACTAACACACCACCACCATGTCAGTGTCACTGCAGTGCTGAGAATCATCCACCACCTAAATAATATCTGCTCTGTGGTGGTCCTGTGGGGGTCCTGACCACTGAAGAACAGCATAAAAGGGGGTAACAAAGCATGTAGAGAAGCAGATGGACTACAGTCAGTAATTGTAGAACTACAAAGTACTTCTATATGGTAAGTGGAGCTGATAAAATGGACAGTGGTTTTAATGTTATGGCTGATCAGTGTATAATTATATTATATTATTGCTTCCTTTTTAAATTCTATTCATTTATTTATCCTCTTTTTCTCCCAATCTAGTCGTATCCAATTCCCCTGGTTGTATCTCTCCTCCACTGCCACGGACCCCCACTCTGGCCGAGGAGGACCGTACCTAATACATAATACTAATACCCTCTGACACGTGTGCAGTTGCCAACCGCTTCTTTTCACCAGCACAGTGCGGGTTTGCACAGAGATCAGTATCACGTACAGAGTCAGGCACTGCTCTCCATTATTCATCGTCTCTGTGCAGCACCTTAAGCAGCCAGCAGAGGTCGTAATTGCAGCAGTGATGAGGAATTCCTTCAACCCACCCACCTGACCGACAACTTACCGGAAATCAGTCCTATTATGTCGTAATATAATTATATTATTTAAATGATTTATTATAATATTTGGGACCACCAGAGCTGACATCTCTAACTCAAATCTCTGCTACCAGCAGGCTGGACACCTGTACAATGATTAGCTTGATTAGTCCGTTGCGTAGGGATTGCCGGAGGGGATTCCGTATAACTGCTGCAATTACGACCTCTGCTGGCCGATCAATGGCGCTGCTGTGACTCTCCATACACACCTGCAATATGGATACAGATTTTCATATGTACTTAGTACGCTATTCTGATCTCCATATGAACCCGCCTCATGCAGGTGAATCGGCGTAATCGCCGTCTTATGAGTTCCAATCCTCTCTACTGAGGCAGCTGATCAGGTAGGTAGTAGGGAGCAGGGTGGGTCACAAGGATTTCATACAACCCCCTGATGAACACCGACTTGATGCAAAATCTTATTCGGCCGAAAACGCGCTTATTAAAAAACCCTGCTGGATTTCGAAGAGGAAAACGGGAAACTGCACAAAAAAACAAAAATAAAACAAAAGAAGAAATAAAACGGTGTGATTTGTGATTTTATATTTTGCCGTGTGTGTTTAACTGTATGATGGTTGTGGATTCAGTTGTTGTTTATCGTCAGAGTCAAACTCACTGTTGGGTAAAAATCTGCAAATAAGTCATTAAGATTAAAATAGGGCTGGCACCGATCTGATACTCGGTATCGATCTGATATTGGCCCAAATCACTGGATCGGATATCGAAAGGAAAAAAACTTGTAATCCGATCTGATACTGTTGCTTAATGTAAATAACACTTGATGTAAATACACTTAATGTAAATAACACTTAATGTAAATAACACTTGATGTAAATAACACTTAATGTAAATAAGGCCGTTGTTTGTGTGTAAAGCAAATAACACACAAAGATACGTTCCAACAGAGCGCCGTTTACTGCCAGCGTCTTGCGTCTTAATGACATTATTAATGTGCCACTGATCTACAACTCATCTGCAACAGCCATTCAGAAATTAAAACACACTGATCTACTTCAACTTTTAGCATTTTAAACAATCATCTACTACTGCCACATCTAAACACACTGTTTAAATACAATAACAATCATCTATGTATATTAATAATGTCATTAAGACACAAGACGCTGGCAATAAACGGCGTTCTGTTGGAATGTTGCTTTACACACAAACAGCCTTATTTACATTAAGTGTTATTTAAATTAAGTGTTATTTACATTAAGTGTTATTTACATTAAGTGTATTTACATTAAGTGTTATTTACATTAAGTGTTATTTACATTAAGTGTTATTTACATTAAGTGTATTTACATTAAGTGTTATTTACATTAAGCAACAGTATCGGATCGGATTGCACGTTTTTTTCCTTTCGATATCCGATCCAGTGATTTGGGCCAATATCGGACCGATACCGAGTATCAGATCGGTGCCAGCCCTATTTTAATCTTAATGACTTATTTGCAGATTTTTACCCAACAGTGAGTTTGACTCTGACGATAAACAACAACTGAATCCACAACCATCATACAGTTAAACACACACGGCAAAATATAAAATCACAAATCACACCGTTTTATTTCTTCTTTTGTTTGTTTGTTTTTTTTTCCAAACCCTGAGTATCTTAAGAAAGAATCTTTTCATGTTTGATGTTTCCCAGACGGTAATTATAAACCGGCTCTGCTGAGGATCCGTCCCCCCACTCATACGCCTACGACGAGCCTCGGTCTCAACGCTTCCTTCTTTTTTTTTTTCAGTTCATCGCTCGTGTCAATCACTCGCCTGTCTCTCTCTCTCTCTCTCTCTTTCTCTGTGTCTCTCTCTCTCACTTTTTCTTTCTCTCACTTTCTCGCCCGGTATCATATCATCCTTTATTAAAAAAAACCTAAAATAAACGTCTAGGAACGAGGGTTTATATTTTATACTTTACTCAGAAAGTAGTTTTTGTTATAGAGCTCAACTAAAGGCGCTGAGACCCGGGTTCAAATCTCATCACTGCTATCGCCTGGACGAGCGTCTGCACAGAAGCCCTGCTTGGGAGTGGCGCCCTGTTCAGGGTGTGCCTGCCCTATACCCAGCGTTTCCAGGTGGATCGTAAATCCCTCACTTGATACCAATTTGCTCAGTGTGGAACGTTATAACGATGTAATGATGTCAAATTCTGTAAACCTTTTACTCTTATTTTGCAAGCATCAAATTTTAAATCTGCTTATATATTTTTGCCCGTAAAAAAACACTGCCCAGGTAGCATAAACATCTCTTATAGTAACATATATAACATCATACAACCTCAATACTTTAACAGTAACACTAAATATAAATAAAATTATAAAATACACTGAAATAACAATAAATATAAATAACATTAAATATAAATAACATTAAATATAAATAACACTAAATATAAATAACACTTAATATAAATAACACTAAATATTAATAACATTACATATAAATAACACTTAATATAAATAACACTTAATATAATAATATTAAATATAAATAACACTAAATATAAATAACACTAAATATAAATAATATTAAATATAAATAACACTAAATATAAATAACACTAAATATAAATAACACTAAATATAAATAACTATATATAAATAACACTAAATATAAATAACACTAAATATAAATTACCTTAAATATAAATAACTATATATAAATAACACTAAATATAAATAACACTAAATATAAATAACACTAAATATAAATAACACTAAATATAAATAACTATATATAAATAACATTAAATATAAATAACACTAAATATAAATAACACTAAATATAAATAACTATATATAAATAACTATATATAAATAACACTAAATATAAATAACACTAAATATAAATAACACTAAATATAAATAACTATATATAAATAACATTAAATATAAATAACACTAAATATAAATAACACTAAATATAAATAACTATATATAAATAACATTAAATATAAATAACACTAAATATAAATAACACTAAATATAAATAACTATATATAAATAACATTAAATATAAATAACACTAAATATAAATAACACTAAATATAAATAACTATATATAAATAACATTAAATATAAATAACACTAAATATAAATAACACTAAATATAAATAACTATATATAAATAACATTAAATATAAATAACACTAAATATAAATAACACTAAATATAAATAACTATATATAAATAACATTAAATATAAATAACACTAAATATAAATAACACTAAATATAAATAACTATATATAAATAACTATATATAAATAACACTAAATATAAATAACACTAAATATAAATAACACTAAATATAAATAACTATATATAAATAACACTAAATATAAATAACACTAAATATAAATTACCTTAAATATAAATAACTATATATAAATAACACTAAATATAAATAACACTAAATATAAATAACACTAAATATAAATAACACTAAATATAAATAACTATATATAAATAACATTAAATATAAATAACACTAAATATAAATAACACTAAATATAAATTACACTAAATATAAATAACTATATATAAATAACACTAAATATAAATAACACTAAATATAAATAACACTAAATATAAATAACTATATATAAATAACATTAAATATAAATAACACTAAATATAAATAACACTAAATATAAATAACTATATATAAATAACATTTAATATAAATAACACAAAGTATAAATAATACTAAATATAAATAACACTATAAAATACACTTAAAAACTGATAAATCACAGATTCTTGTTTTTTTTGGATTTTATAAAATGCCTCAACTTTCCAGGTCCACAATTGTGTCTATTCATATCATTAATAACTAGAATTTAATTTATTATTATGCACTTTTTACAAATCTACCCTTTAATATTGAGTCTGAATACGTTTTACCCCCATTAATAAAAAAAAGCAGGTTTATGCTTATACATACGTACATCTTGTTTGTATATAAAGGTAAATAGATTGTGTGTCTAAATATGAAATGAATATCTGCACTGGGAGTATTTTAAATAAGAAATAAACTATATTCCGTGTGCTTTGTGATTATTTATCACACTGTTAAAGGGGGTAAGGAATAAAATCCAGCCTCTGCCCCCACACGCGGGTCATCGCCCAGCGGTACGTCGCTGAGCTCCGTCTGAAAGTCCCTTCAGCTCGACTCCCCGCTAAGACCAGGGAAGTATTTCAGGGTGTGGGATGAGCTTTAGAGGACTGGCTCTGTGGGTGTCAGATTAAAGCCCACTGATCATAGCGAGCACAAAAGTCCCTCTCTGTGTTCTGGAGAGGCGTCGGTCCGTCCTCAGAGCCAGATCTGTCGAGCTCAGAGTCCCACACAGACACACACAGAGAGAGAGAAATGCTTTTGTCTTTGAGTTACAGGGTTTATAATTCAGCCATGAAAGTTTAGAAGTGTAGAAATACTTTGTGGTGCTTTATTTCCTTTTAACTGAACTACTGAAATAAAACCAGATGTTTATTTATTTATGTATTTATTAGGATTTTAACGTCATGTTTTACACTTTGGTTACATTCATGACAGGAACGGTAGTCACTCATTACACAAGATTCATCAGTTCTCAAGTTTATATCAAACACAGTCATGGACAATTTTATATCTCTAGTTCACCTCACTTGTGGTAGGAAACCGGAGCTCCCGGAGGAAACCCACACAGACTCAGGGAGAACATGCAAACTCCACACAGAAAGGACCCAGACCGCTCCATCTGGGAATCAAACCCAGGACCTTCTTGCTGAGTCGACAGTGCTACTCACTGAGCCACCGTGCCGCCCTTTAAGGCTTGTCAATAAAAACACGATCCACTTTTACATCTTGGTGGGTAGCATTGTTGCCTCACATCAAGAAGGTCTGGCGATGGTCCGGGGTGTTTCCTACCTTTCACCCAGTGAATCGGACCCACCGCAACCCTGAATACGTACAAGGGACGCTGTAGCCTAGTGGTTAAGGTACTGGACTAGTAATCAGAAGGTCGATGGTTCAAGCCCCACCATACTGCCAGGTTGCTGCTGTTGGGCCCTTGAGCAAGGCCCTTAACCCTTGATTGCTTAGACCACATGTGTCAAACTCAAGGCTCGCGGGCCAAATCCGGCCCTCCACGTCATTTTATGTGGCCCCTGAGAGCTTAAAAGACGCACAATTGTCTCAAAATACACCGTAAAATCCTACATAAATTGCATCTCCCACAATGCATGCCGATTTTGTGACCCGCAAAGTGACCGCATCCTGCATCCCGCTACTAGATGGCGGTGTTTCTACGTTAGTGTTTATCTGAGGCGGTTTTCCAACAAGTGATGCTGAGAAATATTTACAAATAATCCCAAAATGTACAAGAAGAGAAAATTGAAGCAGAAGGAGGAAATTTAAAACAAGTTTGTGCTTCAGGAAGAGAAAGCGGTACGTCTCTTGTGTTATGAGGCGTGTCTGTGGTAAAGGAGAACAATATAAATGTAGATATACATTATAATTATACAGTATAAATTTTAGCCTCCAAGAAAAACAACAAATTGTCCAAGAATTAAAAGGCAGAGAGCAATCACAGCAGGATACATTACAATCGGCTCTTTGAGGGCCACTATAATGCAGATGTGGCCCTCGGTGAAAATGAGTTTGACAGCCGTGCTATAGACAGAATACTGTCACAGTACTGTAAGTCACTTTAGATAAAAGCGTACGCTAAATGCCGAACATGTGAATGTAAATTAATAAGATAAAGCGATGGTAAAACAGACAATGAATGAATGAATGAATAAAATTTGTAACTTAGTAAGATCTTTTTGGTGTTGACGTCTGAAACAGAATTAAAAATGTGTTTTTATTTTAGTGTAGTATTACAAACAAGCATCGAATATTGCAGTGGCTTTGTTTCTTACACAACATAATAAAGGATCGGATTTTATTCTACAGCATATTTAACTCATATTATAAACAGTCTACAGCGATCTTCATGACTTCCACTGTTATGCTTTAAATCTTTATAAATTTAAGTTCTGTATGTTGTAGCTCTGTAGTAAAAGCTCTGCAGACAGAATTTAAAAGAGAATCGTGTCTTTTTTGTTACTGGGACTTTTTGTACTTTAAAAGAAACCACAGACTCTTCCTCTTAACCGTCGGATGTCTGTTTGTGACACTTTTTCCTAATAATTTCCCCCAGCGGCTCTCAGCGGCTCACACCGCATCATACAAAACAAAAGAAGCTGCTGTACTGTACATGCTGCAGTCTTCAGCATGACTTCTTTGGTCTCGTTTTTGTTAAGTTAAGAAAAACTAACCCAACAGGCCCACACACTGTACACAACTATGAGTCTGACACTGCATCCTCGTGCATTGTAAAAATATCTCATTTAACCAGTGAGGTGCTTCTTCATCCTCAGATTTTTGTAAAATTAGTAATAAACACAGACAGACTGAAGTTAAATGCTGTTAAAATGCTAGTCTGTGCAGAGCAGTAATAATGTTGTTTAAGTAAACATAATTTAACTTCTTTAATCACTTAAAGTCACAGTAAACAAGTGCACTATAAAGACAAATGTAGGTTTTATTTATTTATTTATTTTTTCTACATATTTATGCATTTTCTCCCAATTTATCGTAGTCAATCTGTCTTCCGCTGCTGGTGGATCCCTGATTGCAGTCGAGGTGGGTATATTGCTGCTCACGCCTCCTCCGACCCACGCTCAGCCCTTAGCGGAACCCTTTTACACCCAGGCGCCTCTATCTGCTAATCAGGGTCCTTACACAGCGTTTGAAGACCCCACCAACATAGTCCGGTCAACCCGCCCTGGCAGAAACGTGTCTGCTGCAGGCACTGCCAATTATGCCCGCTAGATGGCGCCCAGACGACCGGTGACAACGCCGAGTTTCAGAATCTGTGCGCTGGTGTGCTAGTGGAATAATCCGCTGCGCCACCTGTGCTTAATGTATGTTTTAAGTTATATAATAAATAAAATGAAGCAACAGTTTAGGGAAGGCTTCTTTCTATCCTAATATTCTTATGGCTCCTGTACAGAAGCAGCTCCCATCCAGACTTGGTTCAGCTCGTTTGGTGTGAAGGAACCCTGATTTCAGAGATCCCCGACCTTCACCTTACTGAACATCTTCCTTATGACCTACAAACCAGGTCCAGCATCGTTGTCTGGTCTCACACTTTGTCTTTTGACTAGATTTGCACAAATTTTCCATGGGCACATTTTGAATCTTGTGTAAAGTTTTCCTTCAGACCCCAAAACAAGCTTACGGTGAGATCTTCACATACTTCTGGCCATAAAGTGTATCATGTAAAAAAAAAAAACACTGCCCAGGTAGCATGAACATCTCTTACAGTAGCATATAAAACATCATACAACCTCAATTCCAATACACTGAAATAACACTAAGTATAAAAAATACTAAATATAAATAACATTATAAAATACACTGAGAGACGCTTATAGTCCGGATTTAGCTCCATCTGATTTCCACCTTTTCGGACGCTCAAAGAAGCTGATAAAGCTCTAAGGGGAAGAAGATTTTCATGTGATGATGATGTGAAAGCAGCGGTGCATCAGTGGCTACGAGCTCGACCGAACACATTTATTTCTGACGGCATTAAAACGTCGGTACGGCGCTGGAACAATGTCCCGGAAGGCGACGATGTAGAAAAGGGATGGAGTTTGACCCTCGTATATGAATACAGAATGGTGTGTAAAATCAGTACTTGTCACTTTCAGACCGTGTGTCTGGTGAGGGTTAGTCAGACTTGTGAAAGTCTGATTCCACACGTGTATATATGACACATAAAGGCATCCAGGGTTCGAATGTCAGCGGTGGCTTGGGTTCTATACTAACATGTTAAACGTACACCGATCAGCAATAACATTAAAACCACCTCCTTGTTTCTACGCTCACTGTCCATTTTATCAGCTCCACTTACCATATAGAAGCACTTTGTAGTTTTACAATCACTGACTGTAGTCCATCTGTTTCTCTACATGCTTTGTTACCCTCCTTTCACCCTGTTCTTCAATGGTCAGGACCCCCACAGGACCAGCACAGAGCAGGTATTATTTAGGTGGTGGATCATTGCAGTGACACTGACATGGTGGTGGTGTGTTAGTGTGTGTTGTGCTGGTATGAGTGGATCAGACAAAGCAGCGCTGCTGGAGTTTTTAAACACCGTGTCCACTCACTGTCCACTCTATTAGACACTCCTACCTAGTCGGTCCACCTTGTAGATGTAAAGTCAGAGACGATCGCTCATCTATTGCTGCTGTTTGAGTCGGTCATCTTCTAGACCTTCATCAGTGGTCACAGGACGCTGCCCACGGGGCGCTGTTGGGATATTTTTGGTCGGTGGACTATTCTCAGTCCAGCAGTGACAGTGAGGTGTTTAAAAACTCCAGCAGCGCTGCTGTGTCTGATCCACTCATACCAGCACAACACACACTAACACACCACCACCATGTCAGTGTCACTGCAGTGCTGAGAATCATCCACCACCTAAATAATACCTGCTCTGTGGTGGTCCTGACCATTGAAGAACAGCATGAAAGGGGGTAACAAAGCATGTAGAGAAACAGATGGACTACAGTCAGTAATTGTAGAACTACAAAGTGCTTCTATATGGTAAGTGGAGCTGATAAAATGGACAGTGAGTGTAGAAACAAGGAGGTGGTTTTAATGTTATGGCTGATCAGTGTATATTGCTGTCTGAAAACCTGCTGCTTTGTAAAGTTTGTATTCCTGACCAGAATCCACTGTTTTGGGGTGTCGTACTTACAGACCCTGACCAGGAGGAAGCAGTTAGTGAAATAGATGAAGAAATAATACATGTCTACATTTGCAGAAGAGTGTTTTGGATGATTTGGTGTTGACAGATGAGACAAAAGAAGCTTGCATACCAACATCAACTCCCATTCCAAACTGTAAAGCATGGTAAAGGGAACATCATGTTTTAGGGCCGAATTGCCCCAAAGCTCCTGCAAATGTAAAATTACGGCGAAGTTTCTTTAAATTTCTGTAAAGACTAGAGTAAAAATATTAGAAACCTGAAACCTGAGAATGTAAAACAGTAGCAGGAGGAAAAATGCCAATTAGAGCTTCCACACCTGAAGCAGCATCATGCACGCTACTGTGAGCTCTGCTGTATGTGTGAGAGAGAGAAAGCGTCGATGACAGTAGGCCTCGGCCCTGCGTGGGCGTGCCTGTCAGAAAAAGCCACCGTCATCTCAGCATCCTAGAGAAATGAGAAAGCAGGCGCCTGCTGCGCGTACGCCCACCACAAAAATCCCCTTCCATTTCAAAGACTGAGCACTGCAGCGAGATGACATTTTCATCAGGGCTTTGTGAAAGTTTCTGGTTCCACACTTTCCCCCCCCAGTCTGACAGCGTTTGTGCGCCTCGGGGTGTGTTTAGGATATAAAAGAGGAAGATTCATCACAGTTTCAGCATGAGATCAAAAAATGTTAGCTATAATACTTTACACTGTCTGCTTAGATGTTGTTCCACTGCTTACATTACAGAACAATGGTGGGAGATGTTTACAGGATGTTAGTTCATATATTATTAATTATTACTGACAAAGAAGCCATTCTGAGAAACCCAAAGCATTAGAGTCTCTTGACCAGATAATAACATGTGGTCTATTATTAGTAAATACACCGATCAGGCATAACATTAAAACCACCTTCTTGTTTCTCAGCTCCACCATATAGAAGCACTTTGTAGTTCTACAATTACTGACTGCATGCTTTGTTACCCCCTTTCATGCTGTTCTTCAATGGTCAGAACCCCCCACAGCACCACCACAGAGCAGGTATTATTTAGGTGGTGGATGATTCTCAGCACTGCAGTGACACTGACATGGTGGTGGTGTGTTAGTGTGTGTTGTGCTGGTATGAGTGGATCAGACATAGCAGCGCTGCTGGAGTTTTTCAACACCTCACTGTCACTGCTGGACTGAGAATAGTCCACCAACCAAGATCATCCAGCCAACAGCGCCTTGTGGGCAGCGTCCTGTGACCACTGATGAAGGTCTAGAAAATGACCGACTCAAACAGCAGCAATAGATGAGCGATTGACACATTAGACTCGTTTAAAGCACAAATATACTCTAGATGTTATAAATGAAGCTTTTAGACCTTATTTATTTAACGATAAACCGCTTACATAGTGAAACACAGTAAATATTGTGTGATTTTCAACACAGCGCCACTTTCATTTAACCTCATTTTAAGGCTGAACTAATAGAACTTAAGTCTGTTTACACGATAATCGGATTCAATTAAAGACATTTTAAACTGATTGTTTTTGCACGGTTATGTTTTATTTTAAATTTGAACAAATACACAACTTGATCAATTAGCAATAAATCATCTAGAGTGTGCTGAAAAGTTAAAATACTGTACGCATCGAGGCACTCCGACTCGATTCATAATGCCTGGTTGGAACGAATTTGAAAGTAAACCAGGACTAGCATCATTAGCTTAGCGGCTAACAGCTTGTTTTGCTTGTTTGTTTATTTCTGTTATCATTTTGATTAGTTATAGATATCATGGATATAATAATAAGAGCTGCTTCTGTTTTAGGTTTGGTTTTTATTTGTATTTGGCACGCTGAGGGAAACAGAGGATATTCATACGCAGGTAAGTTTAACACATTTGCATGTTGTAGTTATTTTGGCTAAGCTAATTCCTGATAATTGTAAATAAAAATAAGCTGGTAAAGAGAATATATAAGGCGTTTATAGTGTAGAATTAAATAAGTAATAAAACAGTATTAAAATAAGGCTTGAAATTAAGTTGGGTAGGTGAGTTATATAAATGATAATGTAGGGCTGCGTCCTAAACAGCTTTCTGTGCCAAAATATTAAGAAAGAATTGGAACACAGCCCGTTAGAACTAACGTTATATATCCTAAATATTTATTTTATTATATCCACTTAAATCCACTTTATACTATCTACATATTTTTATATTTAATATATCCACTTCATACTATCCACCTATATTTAAATGTAATATATTTACTTTATTATATCCACCTATATTTAAATTTAATACATGTACCTATTATATCTGCCTCTATTTAAATGTAATATATTTACTTTATTATATCCACCTATATTTAAATTTAATACATGTACCTATTATATCTGCCTCTATTTAAATGTAATATATTTACTTTATTATATCCACCTATATTTAAATTTAATACAATGCAATACATTCACTATAAATATGTACAAATAATATGACTTTGTACTTATGTTTTAATACAATGAGAAAATGTGACATTTAATTGCCCATAAAATTCAAAATTCTTTGGCTTTAGTCAAGCAAAAAAACCTTTATGTAATAGAAACCAGCTTTGAGTTGTTTTAACTTTCTTGTTAACCATTTTTACTATATTAACCTTATTTTCATTCATTCATTCTCTTTGCTACAGATTGTACCTACGTGCAGGGAGACTTTGAAAACACGTTCTATGGAGGTCGCTGCTTTTGTTACACCAGCCCAGTAATCAAATATAAAGATTACTGGTCCACCTTCCAGGTATTTAATAGAATACACTCTTGTTTATTATCATTTTATTATGTTAAGTATTTGCCCCTTTCCAGTTTCTTCCATTTCTGCATATTTGTCACACTTATGTTTTTCAGGTCATGAAATACTTTTGATATTAGACAAAATGCTTTAAAAAAAAAAAAAATCTGTGTGTGACAGGCTCATTTATTTTTGACTGTGTGACTGTTTATATAATGTGACACAAAACAGCATTTGTAAAGTCAGGCACTGATGTTGAACGACAAGGCATGACTCACAATCGACGTTCCAATTCATCCCAGATGTGTTTAGGAAGGTTGAGCTTAGGGTTCTGGTCAGGCCACTGTAGGGGTGCTTTTATTTTGGAAGCATGTGAATAATTTTTATGATTGATTTTACTCACCTGTTCGTATATTAGGCTATTAATTCCATACAGTAATTCTATACCTCAGGACAGTGGTGGCCTAGTAGGTAGAGCTTTGGGCTGTTTATTAAAAGGTTGCGTACAATGCCTGATCCTGCGCTCTGACCCCAGCCGTGACAAATAAAGCCGCTCTATTCTATTCTGTGTGATACTGAACACACAAACATTTTTTATGTAATATTCTTATATATCAGGGGAAGAATAGTGGTTCAGCATGATTTTATTTCACTCCCTGTATAAGTTATGGTTTCAGGTCATTCACGACTCTTTTCTCACACTTTTCACTGATGGAAATGAATTCATTTGAGCTGCATTCCCTCAACCCACAGGTCCAGGTATCAAGTAAAGATGAAGTCCATGTTGTGTACCCCATGGAGTCCAAAAGCTGCCGCGATACTGAAAATCCTCTAACGATGGCGACGTGCATGATTGAACAGTACTGGCCCTACAGTCTGCAGAAGGAGAGGAGTGAGAACATTCCACTGGCTGGAGAAGAGGTTTATTTCATGACCAAATCTACGAAGAACAGCGCAGAGTACACCCTCCGTGTGTCCAAACAGAGTAAGCTCTACCTGATATTCAAGCATCTTTGTATTAACCAAGCGAACAGACTTTTTAGGAATGTTGAATATTTTAAATACTACTTACATCTACTTCTACTTTTAAGTAAACAGGGTGGTAAAGCAGTGCTGACATCTCAAGCTCGAGAGTTCGAATCTCAGCTCTGCTAACAGCCAGCCAGGCGCCTGCACAGACAACGATTGGCTCGTCCGAGAGAGGAAAGACCATAAGGATTCCTCATACCTAAGGCCCTACCTAACGTTGCCCGCATACAATTTGCTGTAAAGTTTAAACTTTTAACGTTTGTGTTTAGTGATTTAACGTTTGCTGGTTAATCTGCACTATGAGGCGTCCAAGCCTCAATCCTACAGCAATTCAGTTAGCAATCGCTTAGTAAAAATGTCCAAGATGTCGAAGCCTAAAGCAGCTAAAACAACGACTCGGGTAACTGAGTCTGGATTTGTTCTTTTCTTTAAAATCTGTGAAGTGTTTTTGGTATTTAGCAGACGTTTTAATCCAAAGCGACTTACAGTACTCTGACAGTATGTTGTCTAAGCAATTGAGGGTTGAGGGCCTTGCTCATGGGCCCAACAGTGTCAGCATGGAAGTGGTGGGGCTTGATTGGTTGATTACTAGTCCAGTACTTTAACCACTAGGCTACAACTGCCCTATCAGTGAACTGCTACAGTTACGACCTCTGCTGGCTGATCGAGGGTACTGCACAGAGACAAAGGATAATAGGGATCGCCGTGTGACTCTCCATGCGCGATACGGATCCTCGTATGAACCCAAAGCGGTGGCTAATTCTCAGGTCAGGAGCGGAGGTCTGCAGCAGTAGAGGCGAAAATACAAATGAAATAAAGTTAATAGGAGCGTGTTCGGCTCTGTAATACAGCCCCACCGGCGCTGAAACCCAGGTTCTAGGCTCTGTAGCTACTTTGGCCTGGTTGGATGCTCTACACACACAGTTGGCTGATGGAATATTAGTCCTGCTCTCTGGTCAAAGCACCAGCATGAATACCGGACGGTGTTATGGTTACCAGTGGCTTCACAAGTGTCTAAATGTGTTAAAAAATGAATAAATAAGTAAAAATGTAATGAGAAATTGTGTGTGTGTTTTTTAATCAAACATTGAATTACAGATGCGTAGATAGTAACAGAGGGCGCAGGGATGAACCTGCAATCAGACTCAATACAATAGAGACCTTTGCTCCCTGTCTAAAGTCCTGTCAGTTTGCTGCATTCGCTGAGCTGTAACTGTTTATTAAGTTGTGATTGACACCCCAGTGGAATTTCAATTTCTTATTATTCATTGTTAATTTCAGGGTTCGACAAGGTGCGTTTTGCACAGTTTGTCGGCGGACTCGTGCTGTTTTTCTTTGCTGGAGCCATATGCAGGTAAGAAGCATGCTAGTAGGTGAATTGCCCCCTTTGTTGTGGTTATTTCTGTCATTTGTAATCACACTGTATGTAAACAAAAGCACATAAATGCGACACTAATGTCAGAATCGGTCCGTTTGCTTTATTCTTTCTCCTCCAGGAGCTCGTTGTTCTTCTACACCTCAGGGATCTTACTGGGAACGGTCTCGATTTTAGTGCTCCTGCTTCTGGTCCTAAAAAGCTTTGTACCAGAGGTGAGCAACACACAGGTGAGCAGCTCCTTTGTTTACGTAAAATAATTAAGGGCTTTTTAAAGTGCAGTTAGTCAGAAATAAGACACACTGTGTATGTAAAATATGGACGAATGTACAGGTAGATCGTACATTTCGTTTCATGTCCTGGGTACGATTCCCAGGTGGAGTTTGCATGTTCTCCACGTTTCTGTGTGGGTTTCCTCCGGGAGCTCCGGTTTCCCCCCACAGTACAAAGACATGCAGTCAGATTAATCAGGATACAAAGTTGACCATAAGTGTATTCGATATTAAACACTTGAACTGATGAATCCTGTTTAACATGACGTTAATCCATATAAAAATATATAAATCAACTGCTTTATCCTGGTCAGGACAGGGTTGCGGCAGCTCTGGTTCCACTGGGAAACAGGCAGGAATGCTCTGGACAGGGCGATAGTCCATCGCAGGGCTTCGGCCAGTTCAGACGTCCGGATTCGAACCCTGATCTAGCATAATAGACTAATCGACCACAGTGATAAAGCTACTGTAATAAACCCTTATCTTGTTACTCGTTACAGCAGGGGCTCTTCGTGTTGTTGTTCGGTGCTGGTTCTGGTCTCTCCTACCTGGGCTTTCAGAAGCTGATAAACGAATGGGATAAAGTGATGAATCTCTACTGGAGGGAAGTTCTAGGTAAGTGAAACTCACACTGGTAGCCTGAAGTCTGAAACCCCCAGTAAAAATGCTTTTGTTTTGTTGTGGTCACTTTTATATAATAGGTGAAGAATCTACTGATGAGTAGCTTGTTGTCTGAGCTTGATGGAAAGCTAGCACGCCAGCTAACGTCTCCCTCCGTGTACCGAATTTACAAATAAATGCCACTTCTGCACCTTTATATGACTTCAATCAATGAGAATTGATTTACGTTAAAATACTCTAGCACACCAGAGCCGGGATCTCGAATACATCGTATATTCGAATCTCGGCTCTGCCACGCGGCCGGGCTGGGCGGCTACATGGACAACGATCGGCTGCTGTTCATCCAGGGAGGGAGCCGGATAGGGAGCTCATAACTGACGCAATTACGACCCCTGCTGGCCGATTGATGGCGTCTGCACGGAGTCGAGGAGTAATGCTGATCTGGGTGTGGCTGATCCGCATATGAACTCGCCCCGTGCAGGTGAAAAGATGCAGTCGGGTACTGCGCGCGTGTCGGAGGGGGGCGTGTGTCAGTTCGCTCTTCTCAGTCGGGGCGGGGGTCAGCACCAGTAGAGAGGAAGCATAACGCAATCGGGTAAAAATTGGACGCGATAAAAGATCGTGAGAAAATGCATAAAAAAAATCAATGAGAATTTATTTACATTTGAAAAGAACTCTGTTGGTTGCTCCGCATTGATTCGTCCACCATGTTTGTAGTATTTCGTGCCGCACTGAATGCTCGGATTGATCTTCGGCGCTGAGGAGGCGTCAGACCATCACTCATTTTACATTTTCAGCATTTTAGCAGACGCCTCTATCCAAAGCGACTTACAGTACTATTACAGTATACAGTCTGAGCAATTGAGGGTTAAGGGCCTTGCTCAAGGGCCCAACAGCAGCAACCTGGCAGTGGTGGGGCTTGAACCAGCCACCTTCTGGTTACTAGTCCAGTACCTTAACCACTAGGCTACGGTTTGCCACTCAGAATTAAGGCATAAATAAAGACATGAGACGTGAACGTGCCCTTACCAAACTGGCCTTTGGGTGGACAGTGGTAGTCTAGTGGGTGGAGCTTTGGGCTATCAACTGAAAGGTTGAGAGTTCGAATCCCAGCTCTGCCATGCAGACCCTTGAGCAAGGCCCTTAACCCTCTCTGATCCAGGTGCGCCGTACGATGACAAGCTTCCAGCTTCCAAAACAAGCTGGAATACGGTGGTTGGTGGTTAAGGTGACTGGACTAGTGACTGCCAGCATTGGGCCCCTGAGCAAGGCCCTTAACCCTCAATTGTCTGCATTCTAGCACTTACAATGGGATAAAAGCGTCTTATAAGTGCTGTGAATGTGGACTGTAGTGTTTCTGTATTGAACGTGATTAAACCACACACACTTTGGCCCTGTTCCAATACTGTTTATGTGAAAGGTGGATCGTTTGCATAACGCCGGTAGCTTAATCACTTTTCCTTTCATGTTCACGACAGCATAATATGTTGATTTAAAGAGCTGCTGACATGCGAACTCGTAAATCTTTTACGGCCGACACACACACACACACACACACACAGTAGTTACACACCTACATTATTGGTTTAACCTAAACGATCTATCCGCTCCGGTTTCTCCCCACAGGGTATCTGCTGCTCTCAGGTTTGGTGAGTTTCGCCCTCTGCTACAGAGTCGGCTCCATCAGAAACAAGCGCGCGCTGAACTCGCTGACCTGGACGCTGCAGGCCGCGGGCACGGCGCTGGCGTGCCACGGCGTCACCTACGCCCCCGTGTCCTGGAAACTGCTGGCCGCGCTGCTGGTGTGGAAGATCCTGCCGCTGGTGTTAACCATCCTTCTGGGGATTTTGAGGTGCTGAGAGTTTAAGATGTTATCACAAGCAAAACAAAAGCGTGTGCTACATAACGTGGTCACAAGTATCCAGACACACCTTCTAACTGTAGTGTCTTTCTTCCAAACAAGCTTCCTTGTACTGTATATCTGTATGTGTATATATGACATAAAGGCATTCTATTCTATTCTATTTAATTCTATTTAATAATGTAAAAGGAATTTAACGTTTTTCCCCCTTTTCAGACAAACGTACTCTCTGCTGTCAGCCTTTCTGGGACTGTTCAGGAGGCGACGCTCTAAAATCAGACTGCTGAGCGAGGCGGAGTATCGAGAACAGGGAGAGAGATGCACTACTGCCGCCCTGGAGGAACTGAGGAATTACTGCAACAGACCTGGATTCCCTGCCTGGGACACGGTGTTACGACTCCGCCACCCACAAAGGTACCAAACCAAAATCTGTTAAAATATAATCCGGACGGCGAGGCAAGTTTATTTGTATAGCACCTTTAATACACAGTGGCAATTCAAAGTGCTTTACATTAAAATGAAAAGAACCTCAGAAAGGCTTTTTGCAAATACACCTGTAAGGCATAAGATCCATTTTATCAGCTCCACTTACCATATAGAAGCACTTTGTAGTTCTACAATTACTGACTGTTGTCCATCTGTTTCTCTACATGCTTTGTTACCCCCCTTTCACCCTGTTCTTTAATGGTTAGGACCCCCACAGAGCAGGTATTATTTAGGTGGTGGATCATCCTCAGCACTGCTGGAGTTTTTACACACCTCACTGTCACTGCTGGACTGAGAATCGTCCACTAACCAAAAATATCCAGCCGACAGCGCCCCGTGGGCAGCGTCCTGTGACCACCGATGAAGGTCTAGAAGATGAGCGACTCAAACAGCAGCGATAGATGAGCGATCGTCTCTGACTTTACATCTACAAGGTGGACCGACTAGGTAGGCGTGTCTAATAGAGTGGACAGCGAGTGGACACGGTGTTTAAAACCTCCAGCAGCGCTGCTGTGTCTGATCCACACTAACACACCACCACCATGTCAGTGTCACTGCAGTGCTGAGAATGATCCACCACCTAAATAATACCTGCTCTGTGGTGGTCCTGTGGGGGTCCTGACCATTGAAGAACAGCATGAAACAGATGGACTACAGTCAGTAATTGTAGAACTACAAAGTGCTTCTTTATGGTAAGTGGAGCTGATAAAATGGACAGTGAGTGTAGAAACAAGGAGGTGGTTTTAATGTTATGGCTGATGGCTGTATATTTATGAAGGGTGGCGTGGTGGCTCACAGCTCCAGCGACTTGGGTTCAGTCCACACCTTTTATATTTAAAATGAGGTCCAGATGGCTATGTGAGCATGTGATGGCTTTAATGGACTCTTTAATTACTCGACGTGTATCTGTGACCTTATCTTCCGTCCAAACCCTCAGGTTTGCGGAGTTCATGCGCAGTGGAGAACAGGTGACTCCCTCAGAGCTGCAGAACCACGATCACCACTACGGACTGGGAGCAGAGTACGACGAAGACGCGCTCCGAGCGCCCGCCACGTCAGACGACCTCAGCGAAGACGAGCTGAAAACGTACAAGCCCAGACCTTCATGCTCCTTCTCCTCTCTTCCTCCCATCCCTCTTCCTCCTCCTCCTTCTTATCTAGCCCTGCCCACCCCTCCTGCCTGTAAAGACTTAATCTGCCCCTACCCACCTACCCCACCTAACCTAGCTGCCTCACCTATGCCCTACTCTCCACCAGTCCTGTCCGCATTCACAGAGGACGATCCATTTTAACCCAGACGGACTGCTTTTTTTAGTCCGGAGAGACTGATTTTAAACTCTTTTACTGTTTTTTTAATCATGTTTATTAAGATTAAGATGATCATGATTGTATATAGCCAGTTAGTGTACATATCCTTCAATTTTTTATTAATTTTACTGGACGGATAGATTTTAAAGGAATTTTCCAGCACGTCTTAGTCTGACCTCTAATCACTGCATTTGTACCACAAATTTTACCACATACACGAAACCATACAGAAATATGAGAGAAATATTTACAATTATACTGTAAGAATAGAAATATAAGCTTGGATTTAACACTAGATGGCCAAATGTACGTGTGCAGCCCTCAACTTCTCAGAGTTCAGGTGTTTCAGCCACACCCGCTGCTAACAGGAATATAAAATCAACTATAAAACTAATTCTATGCTTCCAACGTAGTTGCAGAAGTTTAGGGAACAGCACTCGCAAGCCGTGCCTTCGATATTCAGAATGTGTATTTACTAAGATTTTAACAGCTACCGTCTTTGTTTTAGTCGTCAAAATAGAAGGACTAACTGAATGTTAGCAAACAAATGTATGGCTTTTAACTTAAAACAATGTTTGTTAGGCTAATATATCACTGCTGGTGGTGTCCTACCTCGACGTTAGACGCTAGAATCACTCTTAAATAGTTCCATGCAAAGATAATCATGTCGTCAGATTCGTCCCTCTGAAGCTATAGTCCCATTTTAAGAGTTTACTCCAGTCTTTAAGTGGTACGGTGGCTTAGTGGGTAGCGCTGTTACCTCACAGCAAGAAGGTCCTGGGTTCGATCCCCAGGTGGGGCGGTCCGGGTCCTTTCTGTGTGGAGTTTGCATGTTCTCCCCGTGTCTGCGTGGGTTTCCTCCGGGCGCTCCGGTTTCCTCCCACAGTCCAAAGACGTGCAAGTGAGGTGGATTGGAGATACAGACCGTGTTTGACATTAAACTTGTCATGAAACTTGTAAAACATGACGTTAAAATCCTAATAAACAAACAAACAAACAATGTTTCTTAGGCTAATACGAGGGTTCTTCAAAAGGTTTCCTCACTTTCTTTTAACTCTATTTATTAAGAATTTAAAACAAACTCCATCACTTTTCTACATCGTCGCCTTCCGATACATTTTTCCAGCGTCGTACCGACTTTTTAATGCCGTCAGCAAAAAAACGTTTTGGGTCGAGCTCGTAGCCACTGATGCAGCGCTGCTTTCACATCATCATCACATGAAAATCTTCTTTGAGCGTCCAAAAAGGTGGAAATCAGATGGAGCTAAATACGGACTATAAGCGTCTCCCAGACACGACCGATTACTCCTCCTCCACCCTCACCCACCGCTTATAACCACATTATAACAGTGAGGAAACTTTTTGAAGATCCCTCTGTGTCCTATCTCAACGTTTAATGCTGTGATTCAGGTAAAATCACGCCTAGAAATTGTGTCAGAATGGAATAGGTTCTTAAATAGTTTCATAGAAAGATAATTATGACGTCAGATTCGTCCCTCCATATTGATAGTCCCATTCTTGAAATGATGCGTTGTTGTTTAGTCCTAAAAGTCCTGGATTCCTAAAAGCAGCGTTTTTAAAAATGCCTAAATCTTTGTGCCGTTTATTTACTAGTTTCACAGTTTACAATCATGTTTACAAATGTGTGGAAGTTCTGGACAGAAATACATCCTGAACAGGTTGCGAATTCATACACACACCTACAGGAGGTGGTAAGAAAAGTGGAGGACCCAGAGCACCCAGAGGAAACGCACGTACACGGGGCGAACATGTAAAACTCCTGACTCCCTGCAGCATCCTCTCCAACATCTAGATATATTCGAACCTAGGGGCAATTTAGTGCAGCCAATTTACCCACTGCATGTTTTGGGAGGTAAGAAACCGGAGTACCCAGAGGAAATTCAGGTGGATATACTGTAGAATAGGTAAAATATTGCAGCCGGTGTTGAACCCTGGAAACCTTGGAAGTGCTGCGGGCTTTAGTCGAAAAGGATAAAATAATCGGACTAGAGTGTTTTAATTTAGATATTTTCACAACCATGTGTGGGGCGGCACGGTGGCTCGATGGGTAGCACTGTCGCCTCACAGCAAGAAGGTCCTGGGTTCGATCCCCAGGCGGGCCGGTCCGGGTCCTTTCTGTGCGGAGTTTGCATGTTCTCCCCATGCCTGTGTGGGTTTCCTCCGGGAGCTCCGGTTTCCTCCCACAGTCCAAAGACGTGCAAGTGAGGTGAATTGGAGACACTAAATATATATAAACTTGTGAACGGATGAACCTTGTGTAATGAGTAACTACCGTTCCTGTCATGAATGTAACCGAAGTGTAAAACATGATGTTAAAATCCTAATAAACAAACAAACAAACGAACACAACCGTGTGTGAACACAGCACAGGTGACGTGTGACAAACACATTCGAACACATTCGAACACATTCACCTTTTAGGATTTGTACAAATCACTGTAAAGGATGTCAATATGGAATCATCACACACGTTGAAGTGACAGTGTTTAGTAATCAGACACACTGTGGGTGTGGTAGAGGTGGATTAGGTCAGAAATGCTGGTTTATTCCTTTAATCAACAAATCTAAGCTTAAGCTCTCAGTTTCAGTCCTGTACAGTATAGTTAGTCTATGTATATATAAATATAAAACTACTGTATATTTCTGAAGGTGATGTTCACTGTTCTCAGGTACACCAGACAGGCTACAGGCATTTCATCTATCAGGTCAACACTGCACCCTAGTGATGGCCTCCAGAATAATTCTACATGTTTTATTTTACTGATTTATCTACAGAACTTTGTCGATTTACTCAGGCTGGGTGTCATCAGTAATATCAGCTTTTATCTGCATTTTTTTTTATTTACATTTTTTATCTTCAAGTTCTTTTACAATAAGTTTTTAGTAGATACACTTTACATCAATTTTACAAATTTTCAGCTTGTTATTTAATAAGTTTCATTGTTCTGTTTTCTTTGCCTCTTTGAATAAAATAAAATGAAAATGACTATCTACGTTCTGACTTTGTATTTTTAAATATACATTTGAAAGATTTTATCGAATCTAATAGGATTCGATTCCTTAGATTCCAATAAGAACTGTCGACCTTAAGTATGGAGTCGATTCCTTTTACGTCACTGTTCTGTGTTTGAATCTGTTTAGCAGGGGTTAGCTAAAATAAGCATTTGGAAAGTATTTAAATTTACTTAATATAACAAATATATTAGGGCATCAATTTTCGACCATTTTATGTCCAACATACCATTTTATGGTGAGTTTATTCTCTATAATGTATTTTTAGTTTTGATTTGGGTATAATTTGAAATCATGGTTCTGATTCGAATTGCAAGGATTCGAACTTAATAAGATTCGATTCCTCAGATTCCAATAAGAACTGTCGACCTAAAGTATGGAGTCGATTCCTTTCACGTCACTGTTCTCTGTGTTTGAATCTGTTTAGTGTTAGCTTAAATAAGCTTTTGGAAAGTATTTCAATTCATATAACAAATATATTAAGCAAATTGCATCGATATTCGATCATTTTATGTCCAACATACCATATCATGATGAGTTAATTCTCTATAATGTATTTTTTAGTTTTGTTTTTGGGTCTGATTAAAAACAGTGCTGAATAGACAAAACACCATAGAGAGTTTAATTGATAAAGTTTAGCCATGTGTGACTAAATAAAAGTGGAGTTGGACAGTTTTAATTAAGTACCAACTAATTTCCTTCGGGATCAATAAAGTATGTATGTATGTATGTATGTATGTACGTATCTATCTTATCTTATCTTATCTATCTATCTATCTATCTATCTATCTATCTATCTATCTATCTATCTATCTATCTATCTATCTATCTATCTATCTATCTAGCTGTCTGTCTGTCTGTCTGTCTGTCTGTCTATCTATCTATCTATCTATCTATCTAGCTGTCTGTCTATCTATCTATCTAGCTGTCTGTCTGTCTGTCTGTCTATCTATCTATCTAGCTGTCTGTCTGTCTGTCTATCTATCTATCTATCTAGCTGTCTGTCTGTCTGTCTGTCTATCTATCTATCTAGCTGTCTGTCTGTCTGTCTGTCTATCTATCTATCTATCTATCTATCTATCTATCTAGCTGTCTGTCTGTCTATCTATCTATCTATCTATCTATCTAGCTAGCTGTCTGTCTGTCTGTCTGTCTGTCTGTCTATCTATCTAATCTTATCTATCTATCTATCTATCTATCTATCTATCTATCTATCTATCTATCTATCTATCTATCTATCTATCTATCTATCATCTTATCTATCATCTTATCTATCAATCTATCTATCTATCTATCTATCTATCTATCTATCTATCTATCTATCTATCTATCTATCTATCTATCTATCTATCTATCTATCTATCTAATCTTATCTATCTATCTATCTATCTATCTATCTATCTATCTATCTATCTATCTATCTATCTATCTATCTATCTATCTATCTATCTATCATCTTATCTATCATCTTATCTATCATCTTATCTATCTAATCTATCTAAAACTGTACATGTATAGAAATGATGAGCCAAATTGACTTTTGTTTTGGATTAATATGGCAATAGGAGCAGATCTAAGTGACTGAGGGTTTTTTAAGTGCTTCATGGTATGTGTGGATAGTGGATACACCAAGAGAATTACAATGGCCTGAATGCTTGACCTTTAAATTAAAAGGGTCCAGGTGCTTTGTGATACTCTTATAAGCATGGTTTGAGTACACTTCTTCTCGCTGCATATAAATGTGTGATTTTGACTGCTGACCTCAATAATGTGATGGAAAATGTACCTATATCCTGATAAGTGTCCTATTCAACACTGATGATGCTATTATCCACATTACATCCCACATTTCAACCCTTACAGAGTGTTCAGTGCTCTCCAGCACCATTATTAAAACACCTACTGTTGAAATATCTCTTGGAAATTGGTGTTTCATGTCAGTAGTAAAGTTCTAATGAAGAAATTTGGTGCAAATAATTTTGGACATAACTAAAGAATGTAATTATTAAAGCAATTTGATTTCAGCGAGTGTATGACGGATAAACACGGCGCTAAAAACAACAGGTCTGGGCTGGACTCTGTGTTTACGTCCCAGTGTACCATGACAGTAATAGTGTGGACATGCCTCTGGTGGACGTGCCCCCAGGTTTGTGCCCTTGTGTTTGAATTCTTTAAACACAAACATACCAGACTTGTGTGTTTAATAACAGAAGATGTCAACAAGTGAAGAATCTTTACTCACAGGTTTCACCTGAAGCGGCTGAGCATCAACGTGATGCTGCTAAAGGGTTACAGGATGCTGTACAGCACTAGAGTTCTAGTTCTAGGACTTGGGTTCAACCATTCACAAATTTCATGGTTACATTACTATGCAAATACACTATATTGCCAAAAGTATTCGCTCGTCTGCCTTCACACGCATATGAACTTGAGTGACTCCCATTCTTAATCCATAGGGTTTAATATGATGTTGCCACCCTATGCAGCTATAACAGCTTCAACTCTTCTGGGAAGGCTTTCCACAAGGGTTAGGAGTGTGTTTATGGGGATTTTTTAACATTCTTCCAGAAGCGCATTTGTGAGGTCAGACGCTGATGTTGGACGAGAAGGCCTGGCTCACAGTCTCCGCTCTAATTCATCCCAAAGGTGCTCTATCGGGTTGAGGTCAGGACTTTGTGCAGGCCAGTCAAGTTCTTCCACACCAAACTCACTCATCCACGTCTTTATGGAGCTTGTGCTTTGTGCACTGGTGCGCAGTCATGTTGGAACAGGAAGGGGCCATCCCCAAACTGTTCCCACAAAGTTGGGAGCATGAAATTGTCCAAAATCTCTTGGTGCGCTGAAGCATTAAGAGTTCCTTTCACTGGAACTAAGGGGCCGAGCCCGACTCCTGAAAAACACCCCCACACCATAATCCCCCCCTCCACCACACTTTACGGGCGAATCTAGCGCCCACTAGTTGCCGAGCGAAAATCAGGGCAAAAATCGTGTAGTGTGAACCAGGCATTAGTAAACTGAGGAAATACATCATAAACGTATGTTTGGTCCAACACAGCTTCAATAAACAAAGGCTGTGTATCAATCCCTATTTTCACTAGACACTTTGGTAACATGGTAGATGTTGGGCATGAACAAGGGCACAAGGGTGTAACAGTGTAGTGTGGAAGTATGAAACACTTCTCAAAACCTTTTTAACATGAGAAAGCCAAGCATATTTGTTTATATGTGCAGGAAACATGGTCTACATTGGCTACACCCCTGCTGGTCACTTTCCAGAGGGTGTTTTGTGATGGACTTACACGGCAATCCTGACCAGGGTGAAAAGGTGGGTGAAAAATGAACAGCTCATGGATGTTTAACTTAAATATGTACAGTACGTCAAAACTCTGTGAAACTGATGGGAGTTTTAGTGAATCTTTATTAAATAGAGTTTCTTCTCTGCTCAGTGGAACACGCTGGGTCGGTGTGTGCCGAGTGAGAGCAAACACAACTGGGTGTGACTTTGTTCCAGCTTTCAGACCTTGATTGTAGAAGTTTACAGTACGTTGATCATGGCTACAAACACTGGCAGTGCAAAGCATGTTCAAGGAGTCTCCACCAATCTATAACATTATTTTATATACATATTTATATATACATAACACCCAATATCATGTCTTCATTCGTTACAGTACTCGGTGTTTAGATTCTACATTCAGTTCTCACAGCAGACGTACAGATCCGTAGGTCACCGGTCAGTCGTTTGGGAAGCTTGGGGTTGTTGGTCCGGTGCGGAGTCTGTAGATTGGATTGGATCTTCTGTCGAACCTGCTAAGTCTGTTCGATGCGAGACGGTCTGATGCGAAACGGTCCGATCCGGATGATCGGGTGGTGCGGCTGCCCCTGGTGCGCCGGAGGATTCAGTTGACGGAGATGGAAGGTCTCCAGCGGGTGGCGCTTCGGATGCCTGCTGAGCGCTCGTCTAAAAGAACAGCGCAGTAAAGTCAGGATGGAAGAACAGGGATCTCAACAGATCCAAATATCTTCTTTAAATAAATACATTTGTAGTTCTACAATTACTGACTGTAGTCCATCTGTTTCTCTACATGCTCTGTTAGCCCACTTTCACCCTGCTCTTCAATGGTCAGGACCCCCACAGAGCAGGTATTATTTAGGTGCTGGATGATTCTCAGCACTGCAGTGACACTGACATGGTGGTGGTTTGTTAGTGTGTGTTGTGCTGGTATGAGTGGATCAGACACAGCAGCGCTGCTGGAGTTTTTAAACACCTCACTGTCACTGCTGGACTGAGAATAGTCCACCAACCAAATATATCCAGCCAACAGCGCCCCATGGGCAGCGTCCTGTGACCACTGATGAAGGTCTAGAAGATGACCGACTCAAACAGCAGCAATAGATGAGCGATCGTCTCTGACTTTACATCTACAAGGTGGACCGACTAGGTAGGAGCGTCTAATAGAGTGGACAGTGAGTGGACACGGTATTTAAAAACTCCAGCAGCGCTGCTGTGTCTGATCCACTCATACCAGCACAACACACACTAACACACCACCACCATGTCAGTGTCACTGCAGTGCTGAGAATGATCCACCACCTAAATAATACCTGCTCTGTGGTGGTCCTGTGGGGGTCCTGACCATTGGAGAACAGAGAAACAGATGGACTACAGTCAGTAATTGTAGAACTACAAAGTGCTTCTATATGGTAAGTGGAGCTGATAAAATGCTTTACGTCAGTGACTAGTGAGGTTTCAGCTACATGTTAACGTGATGTGTTCAGAACAAACAGGAAGCAAGTGCAGGTGAGTTCAGAGTTTGGTATGTTCCCAAGTTAAGAAATGAAGTCTCACCTTAGTTCTGAGCACAGAGAAAGCATGAGGGGAAAAAAGAGAGTCAGTTGTGGAACTTCTGAAACTGGTTAACAGAAAAAATATTCAGAAACAAGCCGTTAGATCCGCAGCTCAGTGAAGAACAAGCAAGTTAGAAAAAAAAAGGAAAGCTGCTATTTTAATAAGACAAAAGTATGTGGACACCTGAGGGTTTGTTGAACAGCCCATGCCAACACCATGAACGTTAATGTGAACTTGACCACCCCCCACCCTCCTTCACAACTATACAATCCTGCACTGTTCTGAAAGACGTTCCACAATACACCGACCAGGCATAACATTATGACCTCTTCATCACGGCACCTGTTAGTGGGGGGGATATATTACACAGCGAGTGAACATTTTATCCTCAAAGTTGATGTTAGAAGCAGGAAAAATGGGCGAGCGTGAGGATCTGAGCCAGTCTGACGAGGGCCAAATTGTGATGGCTAGACGACCAAGGAAGGAAGAGTGGTAAACCGGCGACAGGGTCATGGGCGACCAAGGCTCACTGATGCACGTGTGGATCCAACAGACGAGCTCCTGTAGCTCAAACTGCTGAAGAAGTTCATGCTGGTTCTGATAGAAAGGTGTCAGAATACACAGAGCATCACAGTCGCTGGGCTGTTTTGGCAGCAAAAGAGGGACCATCACAATATTAGGAGTGTTTTTAAGGTTAGAAACTGATGTTGGACAAGAGTCCTGGCTTGCTGTCGACATTCCAATGACAGTAATTTAGATAAGTTCACAGCGATGCTACTGAAGCTAGTCTGGCACACGCTCCTTTGTTTTGGCTGGAAGGGCATCCAAGGCCGGGCGTCTTAACCCGTACAAGTCTGAGCACGAGTGTCACGTTGCCGACAGTTCGAGTGGTGAAGCAGTCGAGTAAGGGGCGCCAGAGTTCCTCCAAACCAAACTCGTCAAACCACGTGTTCGTGGATGTTTATGCACACAAATGCCACAAAGTTTAAAGTTTTAAAGAACTTGTGGCACCAAAGTCAGTTCCATTCGGCAGAGTGGAGGCTGTTACAGATGCAAAAGAGGGCTGGGCAGCCGCTTAAATGGCACAGCGGTAAAAAAAAGAGCTGGGATCTGGAATACATCGTATCGAATCTCGGCTCTGCCTGCCGGCTAAGGCTGAGCGGCCACATGAACAACGATTGGCCTGTTGTTCAGATATGGGCGGGACTAAGCCGGATGGGGTCTCTCTCGCATGACTGGTGCAATTACGACCTCTGCTGGCTGATTGGTGGCGCCTGCACAGAGATGAGAAAAGAGTGCTGTCAGGGTGTGTCTCTCCATACACAACGCTGAGCTGCACTAAACTCGTCAAAGTGTAGGTGATAAGATGCATACGGCTGCTGCACACGTGTCGGAGGGGGTGTGGGTTAGCTCCGTTCTCCTCAATCGGAGCGGGGATCGGCATTGGTCACAAGTGTAAGTTGCTTTGCATGAACATAAGTAAACATAGACTAGAATAGAAATGAATTCCAGCAGTCATGTTCCAAAAAAAGGACAACCAACTCTATAAATGCTTATTGTTTTTTAATTAGGTGTTCAGCAAGCATACATATCTGATGTTCAGGTGTCCACACACTTTTGGCCATATGATGTATATTATTATATACGTTAAATATAATTGTGCGTCTGTACCAGTGTGTATGTAACTCAGTACCTGTGGTCCTGTAGAAAAGTTGCTCCTAGCAGAACTGATCATTTCTTTAATCTGGCAGAGCGCGAGCGTGATGGAGACCCAGGGGGAAGTGGACGCCACCCAGGCCGGTTTGCTCACATCCTCCTGTTCTTCCTGATGTTTGGTCTTCTTGGCAGGAGCTACACTCTCAGACCTTACCTCAGATTGTGTCTGGCTCTGTACCGAGACGACGGGCACCGGACCAGACGGCACCGTGACGTTCTCGGCCAGCGTCGTGTCTCCTGTGGCAGGAACAGCAGAACGTTTTTATAAACCGGGAACCAAGCTGTACTGAAAACCAGTTCCATTTCAGGATCACATTCAGTCAGGACGGTAGACGGCACTTACGTTTAGAGTCATTCTGGCAGATGAAACTCTGGATGAGGGCAAAGACCAGCAAGATGACGAGGAAGGCCATCCCTAAACCCCTGAAGGTTTCAGCCGCCCCTGTACAAAAACATCAAACTATTTCACTAACAGCAACTCCCTTTTTCTCCCGGTTTATCGTAGTCAGTTTGTCTTCCGGGGATCCCTGATTGCATTTGAGGAGGGTAGATTTCCTGCTCACGCCTCCTCCAACCCGTGCACAGCCCTAGTGGACCCCTTCTTTTTACCCATGCAGCTCCGGTTTCCTCCCACAGTCCAAAAACAACCGGTCATCCCGCCCTAGCAGACACAGTAGCCGATTAGAGTCTGCTGCAGGCCCCGCCGATTATGCCCTCTAGAGGGCGCCCAGTCGACCGGTGGCAATGCAGAGTTTCGAAGCAAGGAGTTCAGAATCTTGGTGCTGGTGTGCTAGCGGAATGTCCCGCTGTGCCACCTGGGCGCTTAGCAGCAACTTATAATGAACAATTGATATACAGTCCATTTCATATAATGTGTGTATGGATTAATTTAAGGGTGGCACAGTGGTGCTGGCAGAGAAGGTGCCACAAAACATGCCCCAATAACACATGCAGAAGATGAATTGGCGACTCTGAATTGCCCCACAGTGGAAATGAGTGAATGTGTGTGTTGATGTGATGATTTGGCGCCCTGTTTAAGTAGTCCTGCTGCCCTGACCCCCTGGATTAACTGGTTAATCAGCAATTGAGGGTTAAGGGCCTTGCTCAAGGGCCCAACTTGCTCAAGGGCCCAACACTGCAATCTGGCAGTGGTGAGGCTTGAACCAGTGACTAGGCTACAACTGCCCACCACTATAATTCACTCACTTTTTTAACCACTTATCCAATCAGGGTCGCGGCTGGGTGCTGGAGCCTATCCCAGCTTTTCAATGGGCGCAAGGCACTCAGTAACACCCTGGACGGGGCGCCAGTCCATCGCAGGGCACACACACACACCCATTCACCTATAGGGCAATTCAGTGTCTCCAATAATTCTGACTGCATGTTTTTGGACTGTGGGGGGAAACCGGAGCTCCCGGAGGAAACCCACGCAGACACGTGGAGAACATGCAAACTCCACACAGAAAGGACCCAGACCAGCCCGCCTGGGGATCGAACCCAGGACCTTCTTGCTGTGAGGCGACAGTGCTGCCCACCACTATGATTAATAGTAAGAATTTATAAATAAAAAACACAATATATTTTTGTACATATTTGTATAAGAAGCCCAACAGTAATTAAGCACGTCAAAATATTAATTTACTAACTATTTAAAAACAAATTTATTCTACTTGGACAGAATAAGTTGGAACTGTGATGATACAAGACGACATGACCTTCAATGAGCGATCATCACAGGCGTGGCTCACGTCTGCATCGGTTTTCTTACCGAAGATGTTGACGAAGACTCCTCCGATCATGGCGCCACAGCCCCGGCCCAGTCCCAGATGAAGTCCGTGCAGGATCCCCTGCGCCGACGTCTTCAGAGCCGGAGGAACCGCCGCGCTCACGTACGAGATGCACGCCGCCCAGACGGACGCATGCGTGAGACCTGGACGACGAGAGCGATGACCAATGTGACCAATCAGAATGAGCTTGTTGGAGTTTATTGGTGAATAGAACAGGAAACCATTCAGCAGCAATAAACTGGCGACTTAAGGGGGTCAACAATATTAGGCAGGCGAGTTTTAAGGCTGTGTTTTTAAAGGATGAGAACATGGTAAGGATCCAAACTGCCAACCATGTGGTACCAGCTATAGGGGTGCATGAGCCCAAATCTGTGTAGGACCTGTTTAATGGGACACTAAGATAAAGACTCACCAGACCTCAGTCCTATTGAAACGGCGTGTAAAGAGAACCGAGCATCTACGAGCTGCGACCTTCTCATGAGGAATTCATGACCTCACTCCCTGACAGTGAGAGCATAATGGGCCACGCCCTACAGGTGAGAAAATGACTTCTAATCTCCTCTGTTTAACACAATAACCCGAACCAGTTTCAGGCTTTTGTGACCTCGCCCTCCTCCCTTGCTCAGCAAAGTTGACCTGCCCAGGGGTGTGCAGATACCTTAAAACCCCAAATACTAGTTTTACATGTCTGAAGCACGTTAGCTCTCACCCTGTAGGAACTTCTGGCAAGTACTGAACTTTTTGGCCGTAGGTTTGATGCAAAAACAACAATGCACATCACCAAAAAAACACCACACCCACTGCGAAGCATGGTGGTGGCAGCATTATGCCGTTGGGCTGTTTCTCTTTAGCTGGAACTGGGTCCTGAGTCAAGGTGAAAGGAATTATAAACAGTTCCTAATATCAGTCAATTAGGTCGGAATCGGAAGCGGAATGTCACCTTTCAACACATCAACGACCCAAAGCATACCCCCAAATCCAGAGGAGGATCAATGTTTTGGAATGACCCAATCAGATCTCAGACCTGAATTCAATTGGAAATCTGTGGGGTGACCTGAAGAGGGCTTTGCTCAGGAGACCAAGGTTGAACTTTTTGGCCGTAGGTTTGATGCAAAAACAACAATGCACATCACCAAAAAAAACACCACACCCACTGTGAAGCATGGTGGTGGCAGCATTATGCCTTTGGAACTGGGTCTTGAGTCAAGGTGGAAGGAAATAATAGGTCTCTGCTAAAAAGCTGAAAACGAAGTGGAATTTCACCCTTCAGCACATCAACGACCCGAAGCATACCCCCAAATCCACAAAGGAATGGCTTCATCAGTAGAAGATTAAAGTTTGGGAATGACCCAATCAGATCTCAGACCTGAATCCAATTGGAAATCTGTGGGGTAACCTAAAGAGGGCTTTGCTCAGGAGACCAAGGTTCAACTTGACGCAAAAACAACAATGCACATCACCAAAAAAACACCACACCCACTGTGAAGCATGGTGGTGGCAGCATTATGCCTTTGGGCTGTTTCTCTTCAGCTGGAACTGGGTCTTGAGTCAAGGTGAAAGGAATTCTAAACAGTTCCAAATATTAGTCCATTAGATCTCTGCTGAAAATGAAGCGGAATTTCACCTTTCAGCACATCAATGACCCAAAGCATACCCCCAAATCCACAAAGGAATGGCTTTATCAGTAGAAGATTAAAGTCAATCAGATCTCAGACCTGAATCCAATTGGAAATCTGTAGGGTAACCTGAAGAGGGCTTTGCTCAGGAGACCAAGGTTGAACTTTTTGAAAAGCTGAAAACGAAGCCGAATTTCACCTTTCAGCACATCAACGACCCAAAGCATACCCCCAAATCCAGAAAAGATTGGCTTATCCAGAGGAGGATCAATGTTTTGGAATGACCCAGCCAGATCTCAGACCAGAATCCAATTGGAAATCTGTGGGGTGACCTGAGGAGGGCTTTGCTCAGGAGATGCCCTCACAATCGGACAGATTTGGAGCACTTTTGCAGGGAAGACTGGGCAAAGTCGAGAGCGCCAGGCCAAGATGGGCGGATAGGAGTTAGCAAACATGGAAAATATACCAGCAATTCTGATTTCAGGTAGGTATTTAGTATCGTGCCGTGGAGCTCAGGTGAAGAGGTCTCAGTATTATAAGGGAGTATTAGTATAGACCAAGGGTCGGCAACCCGCGGCTCCGGAGCCGCATGCGGCTCATTCATCCTTATACTGCGGCTCCGCGTGGCTTGGGAAAATTAATTATAAGTATATAATTTGTATAATATATATAATTTGCCCACATATGTATGTGAGCAGCTATTCTCCACCATGAACAATGTTAAAAATAAACACCGCTCACGCCTCACAGACGGCAGCTTACAGTCCTGCGTAAAGATGAAAGTGACTTCGTACAGCCCCGATTTGCAGACGCTGTTCAGGTTCAGGAGCAGAAGTCCCATTAACCAGGTAAAATAAGTATTTATGCAGATATTTTGCAAATATTTATTTTTCATTGTTTAGTGGCATAGTGTTTTTCCAATTTATTTTTTAAATTCAGGTCAAGGCTCCGCTACACGCTCCGAAAGCCCAAAGTAAATAAAATAATTAAAGTTCAGCTTTTTAATTCATTTGAAAGAGACCTTCAACTCGGCGTGTTTTATTTATAATTTTTTTTAAGAGTTCAAAATGTGTTCATTACATAAATACAATTTAATTTTCTCTGTAGCACTTCATGGATTTCATAAGCAACACACTATAGTTGTTTATACAAAGCGTAAACGTAAAAAAACAATATATACAGTGTTATCTTCATTTTAGATGTCAAAAAGTATTTGCGGCTCCCAGTGTTTTCTTTTCCGTGGAAACCGGGTCCAAATGGCTCTTTGGGTGTTAAAGGTTGCCGACTCCTGGTATAGACGAACCGAAGCTTAAAACCTGATTCGCGGTCCGAGCTGAACTCAACGCAGTACAAACACATCCTGGCTGATAAACGAACAAAGGCCGGAGTTCTGCAAATGAACAAACATTATTTTCCTCACCTTGAAGGAGCTCCATGGGCAGAACAAGCCAAGCGTTCTCTATGTAGGAGATGTAGAGGTAGCGAGCGGTGTTGCAGGCCAGCCCGATATACAGCACTCTGCAGGGGGAGTGAAAAAAACAGGAGGGAATCCATTAAAACCAGAGTAAAACAGTCCCAACATGTCTTATAGTGTGAAACCAATCCTAAAATACTACAATTACTGACTGTAGTCCATCTGTTTCTCTACATGCTTTGTTACCCCCTTTCACCCTGTTCTTCAATGGTCAGGACCCCCACAGAGCAGGTATTATTTAGGTGGTGGATGATTCTCAGCACTGCAGTGACACTGACATGGTGGTGGTGTGTTAGTGTGTGTTGTGCTGGTATGAGTGGATCAGACACAGCAGCGCTGCTGGAGTTTTTAAACACCGTGTCCACGCACTGTCCACTCTATTAGACACTCCTACCTAGTCGGTCCACCTTGTAGATGTAAAGTCAGAGACGATCGCTCATCTATTGCTGCTGTTTGAGTCGCTCATCTTCTAGAGCTTCATCAGTGGTAACAGGACGCTGCCCACGGGGCGCTGTTGGCTGGATATTTTTGGCTGGTGGACGATTCTCAGTCCAGCAGTTACAGTGAGGTGTTTAAAAACTCCAGCAATGCTGCTGTTTCCAATCCACTGTGGTCCTGTGGGGGTCCTGACCATTGAAGAACAGCATGAAAGGGGGGTAACAAAGCATGCAGAAAAACAGATGGACTACAGTCAGTAATTGTAGAACTACAAAGTGCTTCTATATGGTAAGTGGAGCTGATAAAATGGACAGTGAGTGTAGAAACAAGGAGGTGGTTTTAATGTTATGATTGATCGGTGTATGTGCTGTAGGGCTGAGTCTCACCCCCCTTTAGAGGGATTTTTACAAAACAAACTTTTTCGTCTGCCGCCGGCATCACGTGACCCTCCAGAAGCTACAACATGCAAACGGCGCCGGCGGTGACGCACGCCTCAGATTCCCATGCAAATCCGAAAACGACTCCGCCTGCCCCGTCGCTAACTGTAGCGTGGACGATTCGCTTCTGCATCCATCCGGGAGGGCAGGAGAGCCGCGAGATCGATCCATGATGCACAGATTAAGCACGGCCGGCTAATGGACGGGTCGGGTTACGCAGGACTGAAATCAGGCGGCTGAGTAAGGACGCAGTTTCTGTAGATTCTGTATGAAGTGAATAACACTGATCACCTCTTCATCACGGCACCTGTTAGTGGGGGGGATATATTACACAGCGAGTGACATTTTATCCTCAAAGTTGATGTTAGAAGCAGAAAAATGGGCGAGCGTGAGGATCTGAGGGCCAAATTGTGACGGCTAGACGACTGGCTCAGAGCATCTCCAAAACTGCAGCTCTTGTGGGGTGTGTCCCGGTCTGCAGTGGTCAGGATCTATCAGAAGTGCTCCAAACCGGCGACAGGGTCTACTGTAGCTCAAACTGCTGAAGACGTTCATGCTGGTTCTGATAGAAAGGCGTCACAGGGCAATATTAGAAAGGTGGTCATAATGTTATGCCTGATCGGTGTTTATATTTGCATTTGATTTTAAAGTGAATGTTCGGGTTGCGTCTTATTTAAAAACAGTAGAGTGCAGTTGTAGCCTAGTGGTTAAGGTACCGGACTAGTAATTGAAAGGTCACTGGTTTAAGCCCCACCTCTGCCAGGGTGTCACAATTGGGCCCTTAAGCAAGGCCCTTAAGCCTCCATTGCTTAGACTGTATACTGTCACAGTACTGTAAATCACTTTGGATAAAGAGCGTCTGCTAAATGCTGGAAATGTAAAGGCTGTTTAACAAGAGAGCTTTTATACTAAATCAGAATGTCAATGGTTCAAAGCACCACCAACGCCAAGGTGTCACTGTTGGACCCCTGAGCAAGGCTGTAAGCTGCTTACTATTGAAGTGGTAATCAGAAGGTTGTGCATCTGCTAAATGCTGTAAACGTAAACGCAACAATCGATATAAACACTTCATTTCATTCTCATGCCAGGACGACTCTCACCTGGCAGTGGTGGTACGATAGCCTGGCATGCTTTGCTGTGCCACAAGTGTGCCCGCTCCTGTAAAGAAACAGAACTGAAGCTTTGTCCTGATTTGAGTCCAGTTGACGTGCTGGAGCAAGAGCTTAAAGCAAAGCGAGCTGGGAGATACCGAATTCACACGACATGGCCAAAAGTATTCGGACGCCTGACCATGAGCTTGTCGGACGTCCCATTTAGAAAACAGACGCTATTAAAACAAGAGTGACCTCTGTGTGATCTGTTCGGCCGCTCTTCTGAGAAGGCTTCTCGCAAGACTTTGGAGTGTGTCCGTGTATGGGAATTTGTGCCCTTTCAGTCATAATGGTTTAATCAGTTGGCATTCCGGTTCATCCCAAAGCTGTTGAGTGCAGGTCAGGGCTCTGTGCAGGCCGCCGGAGTTTCCTGGTTTTTAAACCGAGCTCTTCATGTCTTTATAGATCTTGCTTTGTGGCACGGGGGCGCAATCATGCTGGAACAGGAAAGAGCCTTCCCTAAACTGTTGCTGCACAGATGGTTTTCTTTTTTATAATTGATTTATTACACCTGGTAGCAACGGTTGCAGTGTGGCCAATACCTTCGTCCATATAGTGTATGAAATGATAGAAATTTTAGAAATAGAAAAGCGCTTCGATTGTGGCCAAAGTTAGTGGAACCAGTTGCTACGTGAAGGTGGAATGACACTTTCAGAAGAATAACAGGGGTGTTGCCTAATTCCGTTCCTCATATGAATGTAAGCAGGTTTTAGGAACTCTATTTTTCACCCCGCTCACCTTTGTGATCTATTTTTGTGCTATTATAAAGAGCTGACGAGCCTCTCGGACCGTACGGTATCCGGAGCTCTGACAATATTTGATCACGTGTTGTTTGCTTCTGTACGGCCTATAAACTCCCAGTTCAGTCCGTGGTGCCAGTTCTAGAGCTAAAGTCAACAAACTGGAACAGAACACTCCCTCAGCGCTGAATTAAAGTAAAGAGAGCCTTCATTATTGCACTGCCGGGGTAACATCGTAAATTAATTATGGCTTTGTTTGGTAGAGCAGAGTACGGTGAACAAATGTCGTCAAAGTCAAGGTCAGGTCAGATGTATTTGTATAGCGCTTTTTACAATAGACTTCGTCTCAAAGCAACTTTACAGCATCCAGGACCAGGAGGGCGACAATGGCGAGGAAAAACTCCCTTAAAATGACCCTGAGAGGAACCAGACTAAACAGGGACCCACGTCCTCCATATGTAGCCTGGAGGATCCAATTTAATCTAATAAGACATGGAACTAATGAGGCAGATTATTTAGACGCTCTACTTATATGGAGGCAAGGAAAAACTCCCTTAAAATCCCAGGAAGAAACCTTAAGAGGAACCAGACAGACCACACCTGATGGGTATCGTACTGTTGTGTCTAGTCTGGTTGCAAAACCTCAACCATTAGTGTCCTTGACCATTAAAAAGTTGCATTAATAAGAACGCTACTGGAACACGCCGCCGTCCCAACTTTTTTGTGTGTGTAGCAGCTGATCAGCCATAACATTAAAACCACCTCCTTGTTTCTACACTCACTGTCCATTTTATCAGCTCCACTTACCATATAGAAGCACTTTGTAGTTCTACAATTACTGACTGTAGTCCATCTATTTCTCTGTTCTTCAATGGTCAGGACCCCCACAGGACCCCCACAGAGCAGGTATTATTTAGGTGGTGGATGATTCTCAGCACTGCAGTGACACTGACATGGTGGTGGTGTGTTAGTGTGTGTTGTGCTGGTATGAGTGGATCAGACACAGCAGCGCTCCTGGAGGTTTTAAACACCGTGTCCACTCACTGTCCACTCTATTAGACGCTCCTACCTAGTCGGTCCATCTTGTAGATGTAAAGTCGGAGACAATCGCTCATCTATTGCTGCTGTTTGAGTCGCTCATCTTCTAGACCTTCATCAGTGGTCACAGGACGCTGCCCACGGGGCGCTGTTGGCTGGATATATTTGGTTGGTGGACTATTCTCAGTCCAGCAGTGACAGTGACGTGTTTAGTTGAGGTGATCCACTCGTACCAGCACAACACACACTAACACACCACCACCATACCATGTCAGTGTGCTGAGAATGATCCACCACCTAAATAATACCTGCTCTGTGGGGGTCCTGACCATTGAAGAACAGCATGAAAGGGGGTAACAAAGCATGCAGAGAAACATATGGACTACAGTCAGTAATTGTAGAACTACAAAGTGCTTCTATATGGTAGGTAGAGCTGATAAAATGGACAGTGAGTGTAGAAACAAGGAGGTGGTTTTAATGTTATGGCTGACCTTTTGATTGCTAGTCCAGTACCTTAACCAGTAAGCTACAACTGCCTGGTCTGCTGTGTTCCAGTTTATTTACTTTCCAGAATCTGCTTCTCGCTCAGTGTACTGAAGACATGACACAGCAGAAAAACGTCTGGTAACACACACAGCAGCTTCCTTGCTTAGCTGATGCAAATGTGTAAAAGTACGCGGGTACAACATCGGCCCTCTCGGCGGAAAGCTGCACGAGCACCTTGCTGATAATTTAACCACATCAAAGCCGCTGCGCGAGAACTCGAGAGTCCATCCTTCCAAACCGTCAGAGATACAGAGAGTTTACAGTAAACGCTCAGTACAGAGCAGCTGTATGCAGGATGTTGGGCATCAAAATAGCGCCAAAAGTGTTGAGAACCAAAAAGCAGATCAGCCATAACATTAAAACCACCTCCTTCATTTTATCAGCTCCACTTACCATATAGAAGCACTTTGTAGTTCTACAATTACTGACTGTAGTACATCTGTTTCTCTACATGCTTTGTTAGCCCCCTTTCATGCTGTTCTTCAATGGTCAGGACCCCCACAGAGCAGGTATTATTTAGGTGGTGGATGATTCTCAGCACTGCAGTGACACTGACATGGTGGTGGTGTGTTAGTGTGTGTCGTGCTGGTATGAGTGGATCAGACACAGCAGCGCTGCTGGAGTTTTTAAACACCGTGTCCACTCACTGTCCACTCTATTAGACACTCCTACCTAGTCGGTCCACCTTGTAGATGTAAAGTCAGAGACGATCGCTCATCTATTGCTGCTGTTTGAGTCGGTCATCTTCTAGACCTTCATCAGTGGTCACAGGACGCTGCACACGGGGCGCTGTTGGCTGGATATTTTTGGTTGGTGGACGATTCTCAGTCCAGCAGTGACAGTGAGGTGTTTAAAAACTCCAGCAGCGCTGCTGTGTCTGATCCACTCATACCAGCACGACACACACTAACACACCACCACCATGTCAGTGTCACTGCAGTGCTGAGAATCATCCACCACCTAAATAATACCTGCAGAGAAACAGATGGACTACAGTCAGTGATTGTTGATGGCTGATGTAACGCCATAAGAACCGGCCAAATGAGACTTTTGTTGACGTTTAAAGATGGAAGTAAACACACCCTCTGCAGCAAAGTAAACGTACACACAGATTTGAAGAGTTTCAAGACAGGAAGGAGTCTCAGCTGATCGGTGTAAACACCACACAAGCCAACCTGAGTAAATATTTAAAACAGTCTCAGTTTTACAATAATAAATCAGATCTACATCCCAGGCAGGAGAAACTCGCCACACCCGAGTCGTGATCTTGACCTGATTTATTAAATCTTTATTTATATTTAGATAATCACTCCAGAAACACTCTGTTCTTCCTCGAGGTCTTTGAGGAACGTCTTGAGCGCCGTCTTATCACCTAAATCCTTGCCGAGTCCTTCCAGTGTTTTGAAAAGCTGCATCTGCATCGTTTACCCGACCCGTTATCCTAGTGACGTTAGTTTTAGAGCGCTTGGATGGCGGAGCGGCCTAATACGCCAGCCTGGCACGAACGAGAGACTCGACTGTGACCCCTGCTGTAACAGCGACTCCTACAGTCCGGTTGAGGCACTAGCATGTTCGGAAAGCGGATATACGTCACGCTACATTGTGCAACAGGTCCACAGTGTGTGTGACGTCTCCTCGGGGATAATACATATGGGTTCAGATGGTTAAAATTACGGGAGGAGCAAGCTACCACAAACCCAGTTTTAACATTTTAACTTTCCCCACAGGTCCCCCTGATACTGACCGCCTTGTTTCTACACTCACTGTCCATTTTATCAGCTCCACTTACCATATAGAAGCACTTTGTAGTTCTACAATTACTGACTGTAGTCCATCTGTTTCTCTTTCACCCTGTTCTTAAATGGTCAGGACCCCCACAGAGCAGGTATTATTTAGGTGGTGGATCATTCTCAGCACTGCAGTGACACTGACATGGTGCTGGTGTGTTAGTGTGTTTTGTGCTGGTATGAGTGGAGTTTTTAAACACTTCACTGTCACTGCTGGACTGAGAATAGTCCACCAACCAAAAACATCCAGCCAACAGCGCCCCGTGGGCAGCGTCCTGTGACCACTGATGAAGGTCTAGAAGATGACCGACTCAAACAGCAGCGATAGATGAGCGATCGTCTCTGACTTTACATCTACAAGGTGGACCGACTAGGTAGGAGTGTCTAATAGAGTGGACAGTGAGTGGACACGGTGTTTAAAAACTCCAGCAGCGCTGCTGTGTCTGATCCACTCATACCAGCACAACACACACTAACACACCACCACCATGTCAGTGTCACTGCAGTGCTGAGAATCATCCACCACCTAAATAATACCTGCTCTGTGGGGGTCCTGTGGGGGTCCTGACCATTGAAGAACAGCATGAAAGGGGCTAACAAAGCATGCAGAGAAACAGATGGACTACAGTCAGTAATTGTAGAACTACAAAGTGCTTCTATATGGTAAGTGGAGCTGATAAAATGGACAGTGAGTGTAGAAACAAGGAGGTGGCTGATCGGTGTACTGGTCCCATCAGAAAACAAAACTCGTATTTATTTATCACTCCGTACCTGACGTGTCCGACCAGCTCGATGAACTTGTGGCAGACAAAGTAGGTGGCGAGCTCGGAGATGTGGCTGAGCACCGAACACACCCCGAACAGCGTGGTGGTCCCCTTCAGGTCCTCCAGGTGCCAGTAGAGAAAGGTGAAGACGAAGCCGTACCCGAATCCCATGGCCCAGGCCACGAAGAGCACCGAGCCGTAACGAATCCCGCACAGCAGCTTGATCAGGTCACTGTAGGAAGAAGGCTGCCGGCTGTCCGAGGTGGGACGCACCGGGACCTCCTCCGTGCTGGACTCGGACACATTTTGAACCACGTGAGGGATCTCGACCTCCTTGCCCTGCTCCCCGGGCTCGGGCTCGGGCGCGGGCCGGGGCTCGAAGCTGAACTGCGTGGCGACGATAAGAGTCACGGTCATGAGGACGCCGAAAACGATAAAGGCGATCTGGTAGTTCTTAAAGTCCGGCGGGGTGCACCCTGACCCCTTGATTATCGGGGTGATGTGCGTGTGGTCGATCCAGATGCCCACTAATAACATGGTTATACCCCAGCCTAGGGAGCCCCACATCCTTTGGAGTCCGTAGCGGTCGCGCTGATTCCCGAGGTACTTCAGGGTCACCGTGTCCACGATGGTCATCGTCGGAGCGCTGAAGAACTCGCCACATAGGATGACCAGGAGGATAATCAGGAAAATCATACGTACCTGGTCTTTATCGTAGGTTACGATATTTTTTTCGGACGCTAACATGGTGGTGAGTGATGCCAAGCTTTCACTTCCGTTATCGCTACTTAAAGACCTAGCACCGCGACCGAGACGTTCATACGAACCCACAGACGGGCCGAACATCTCACCAGATAAGAACCTTCTAAATCTGGTGTGATTTGCACTCGCGTTCGTTTGGGGATCCGACCCCGAACCCTGCGCCACACACGTCATGTCCGCCGGCTTCACGAAGCCGATCCCGCAGGTGAACGCCACCCAGCAGAAGACGGAGAACAGCAGCACCACCTTGCCCTTATTGAACCGGTCGGCCACCACGCCCCAAAACGGTGCGCTGCAGAACTCCACGAAGTAGCGGATCCCCAGGACGAGGCCGCCCTGGCTGGGCACCATGCCCAACTGCTTGAAGTAGACGGCCAGGAGCGGGTACAAGGAGCCGAACGCCGAGTAGAAGGAGAAGTAGAAGATCTTGGAGACCAGCAGGCGCTTATCGATTCTCGAGCAGAGTCCCTGCAGGCAGTCCGGAGCGGGCGAGGCCGGACTCGGCGGCGGTGCGTCGGTGGACGGATGTGTCGGCGTTTGACTGGGCGGCGGGCCGCTTTCGGTCTGCCCCAGAGACAGGGTGTTAAATGGCTCCGCCAGGACGTACCTCCTTTTCTGATCCTCCTCATCATCGGTCAGAATTGCCATGCGATCGCTCGCCATCACTAGGGGGCACAAAGACACGATTTACTCACGATCGTATCTGACCTTCAAACCAAACTGGTAACACACAGACGCTTGTACGTTATCGTTTTCTCCCTTGTTCCTCCCTATTTGGTCGTACCCAGTTCCTCTCCCGCTGCTGGAGACCCCTATGGCGTACTGAGGAGGGTATATTCTCCTGACACGCCCTCCCTCCGACGCGTGTGCGCTCCACCGACCCCTTCTTATCCCCCCATACTTGGGTGGATCGCTCACATCGGTACATGAGGTCGGTCTCACTCATGGAGAGTCACGCCCTGATCTCCACGTTCCTCCACTTCTGTACAGGCGCCTCGGGCTACTAACCAGGGACCTTACATGGCGTCGAAGACCCCGCCCACTGTTTAGTCCCGTCTTTTCCCACCCGGCAGACCAACGGCCGATCGTGCCTGCTAGGGGGCGCCCAGCTGAGCCTCTGCAGCTTTGTGGTTCAATTTTGAGGGATCACCCCCGGACGTTCGCCAGTCCATCACAGGGCACGCACACCCACACGTTATTCCAGTTGTCCTGATTGCACGTCTTTGGACTTGTGGGAGGAAACCGGAGCGCCCGGAGGAAACCCACACAGACGGGACGGGAAATGGAACCCAGGCCCTTTGCTGTGAGGTGGCAGCGCTACCTACCGCGCCACCGTGCCGCCCATGTTGCAGAATTCTGAAGGTAAAACATTAACCTTGTCTTTACTCACCACACCCGACACTGTAACCAATCCACACATCAAATATTAGTCAAACCATCCAGGATTTCCCAGTGTTTACTGTAACCACTAGTGATCAAAAGGTCGCTGGTTCAAGCCCCGGCTCTGCCAATTCGCCACTCTTGGGCTCCTGAGCAAGGCCCTTAACCCTCGTTTGATTGCACTGTACAGTATCGGTCACAACTGTAAGTCGCTCTGGATAAAAACGTCTGCTGAAAGCCGTAGATGTACATTAAGCCAACGTAGCCTATATGGTTAAGTCTAGTGACATTGTAATTATAATAAAAAATATGCATTCAACTTCTGTGCCACCCGGTTGGACTTTAGGGAAGGTCCTTTCCTGTTTCTACATGATTGTGCCCATGTCCAACACACTATGGATGAAGACCATAAAGATATCTGAGCAGCTTTGGGATGAACTGGAATACCAATTGCAAACCAGACCTGATGTGCATGACCTTCCGAATGATGGTCACAAATTCCAAAGGCACATTCTGAAATCTTGTACACCTTTCAGACACCAGAGGTTAATCAGTACACATCTACACTCACTGTCCATTTTATCAGCTCCACTTACCATATAGAAGCACTTTGTAGTTCTACAATTACTGACTGTAGTCCATCTGTTTCTCTACATGCTTTGTCAGGACCCCCACAGGACCACCACAGAGCAGGTATTATTTAGGTGGTGGATCATTCTCAGCACTGCAGTGACACTGACATGGTGGTGGTGTGTTAGTGTGTGTTGTGCTGGTATGAGTGGATCAGACACAGCAGCGCTGCTGGAGTTTTTAAACACCTCACTGTCACTGCTGGACTGAGAATAATCCACCAACTAAAAATATCCAGCCAAAGGTCTAGAAGATGAGCGACTCAAACAGCAGCAATAGATGAGCGATCGTCTCTGACTTTACATCTACAAGGTGGAGCGACTAGGTAGGAGCGTCTAATAGAGTGGACAGTGAGTGGACACGGTATTTAAAAACTCCAGCAGCACAGCACAACACACACTAACACACTAACACACCACCACCATGTCAGTGTCACTGCAGTGCTGAGAATCATCCACAGTCAGTAATTGTAGAACTACAAAGTGCTTCTATATGGTAAGTGGAGCTGATAAAATGGACAGTGAGTGTAGAAACCAGGAGGTGGTTTTAATGTTATGATTGATCGGTGTATATATGCACTGAAGGCACGGTGACATCACTGGTCCAGTCTTCAGCATTTTCTTATAAACAATTTTAGAAAGCAGCACTGATTTTTTTAAAACAGCTTTACACTTTCACATCCCTTCTTCTATTAAAAAACTAAACCTGAACTAAAATATTGAACTTGACTCCTCTAAGCAAGAGGAATGAGCCAAAATTGAACCACAATGCTGCGAATATATACGTATATATTAATCTGAATTGTATTCATGCACTGAAAATAAATGACAATAATAAATGAAAATAATATATTCTATTTAACCCGAAATAAAATTGTAAACTCGACTCCTAAGCACATAAAGCACTATAGATGATCAGCTCTTATGAATTATTAATCTGTTCTATTATTAATGTATCATTAAATAATGATACCATATAATTTAGCACCCTGATGAAACTGCAGCTCTGATCAATTCTAACAATTCTAAATGAAATAAAAGCCTGAACTTGAAAACTTGAACTCACCAGCAATTCTATTGTAGTTGGTTTTGAACAAGCACTAGCTCTTCTGGTCCGCAGGATAATAAACCAGTTTGTCCATCACTGGTCCCAGTGCGTGTGGACAGTGTAGAGCAGAACATGGACCTGACCCAGTACCGGTACCTCATCTATAAACTGGGAGCAGAACAGAACTGTACTGGTGAATCAAAGTTACTGGTTTATTATGGGAGCCGGTTCAACCCGCTCTGTCACACACACTCGCTCTCTCTCTCTCTACATGACGTAACCACACCTGCGCGCCCTCTGATTGGTGGAGAGAGGAGAAACCGTCTGGAGTCGGGTTGCCATGCATTTCAAAAACACGAATTTCTAAATCGCTGGGTTAAACCTGGGTGTGTCTGGAACAGTGTGTCCGAAACCACACCCTGTTTACTACGTAGTGCACTAGTTAGGGCGGTTTCACCCTCAGGATCAAGCCTGTAATCACAATATACAGTTTATTATCCAAATATTGTCTGTTTTCAGATATTCAAAGTGTCAGTACATGTTAGAAAGTAGAAACAAGCAATAGCATTACATTTAAATTTTTGGCATTTAGCAGACGCTTTTATCCAAAAAGACTGACAGTATACAGTCCGAGCAATTGAGGGTTAAGGGCCTTGCTCAAGGGCCCAACAGCAGCAACCTGGCAGTGGTGGGGCTTGAACCAGCGACCTTCTGATTACTACTCCAGTGCCTTAACCGCTAGGCTGCAACTTCCCTACATAGCTTACATTATACATTTACATTTTCGACATTTATCCAAAGCGACTTACAGTACTGTGACAGTATACTGTCTGAGCAATTGAGGGTTAAGGGCCTTGCTCAAGGGCCCAACATTGGCAACCTGGCTTGTCTAGCTATCACAGCAAAGTTATCTGGAAAATGTACATTTTCGGCATTTAGCAGATGCTTTTTTTTTTTATCCAGTAATGTGACAGTGTACAGTCTAAGCAATTGAGGGTTAGGGGCCTTGCTCAAGGGCCCAACAGTGGCAACCTGCCAGTGGTTGGTCTTGAACCAGCGACCTTTCAATTACTAGTCCAGTACCTTAACCACTAAGCTACAACCGCCCTACATAGCTTACATTTTACATTTACAGTATATATACAGTCTGAGCAATTGAGGCTTAAGGACCTTGCTCAAGGGCCCAACAGTGGTTGGTCTTGAACCAGCGACATGTCGATTACTAGTCCAGTACCTTAACCACTAGACTACGACTGCCCTAGCAGATAAGTTAGCAGACACACTTCAAATTGATTGATGAAGGCATCATTCCATCACAGGGCATTGAACTTATACCCATGATACACGTTTGAGAAATGGGCTGTGAATAAACAAAAGTACCTGGAGCAAATCTACACAGAGACAGAACAATCAAAACCTCACAGACACTCGCTTACACTTACAGGCTTCTCAGAGGAGCCAATTCACATTCTGCCTTGATTTGAAAGGTGGGAGGAGAACCGAGGAGAAACCAACACAGTCACTTCAACAGAGACAGAATATGCAAAATTCATTACAGATAATAGTCCTACACAGGGATCAGAACTAGGACATCAGGAGCAATTTTACTGTGTTAAATAACTGAACCTACCAGCAAAAGTGCAAGAGATTAAAAGAATAGTTATCTTTACTGACCACTTTATTTGGATCAGGGTCATGACGTGTCCAGCACCACTTAAACTCACAAAAGGTATATTGCAAAGCCCAAAAGAATTTTCTATATATCAGTACAGCATTATACATCATTGTAGTATTTCAAAAAATTAATTAAAATTAAATAAATTACTCAATAATTATCATAACTAGATAATTTACCCTGGTATCAGACACACCATTTTAAATCCTCCCTCTGATTGCATATAAAGTATGAGATTAAAGTCGATCTGAGGCCTTTTGTAAGACATTATAATGCTATAGCCCATAATACAGTGGGTTTGGCCCAAACAAAACAAAAGTAAAGCGCACTAACCAACCCCAGCTATTTATCCCAGCCCAAATCATTACGACGAGATTTGGGAGGAGTATTCAACAATGTGGCAACCATTGCCTAATACACAGTCTAGACTTGGGCTTGGCACAGGCTGGGAACTGACATGCTTGTTAAACTTGTTTACGATTTAATGTTTAATTATCTTAAAATTGTTAATTGAAATGGTAATAAAAGTCTTTTAGAATGAATGAATGAATGAATGAATAATGCAAACCTGCTGTTGTTGTTTTTGTTTAAAGAGTTAAGAAATGTGCATGCCTACTCATTAACTGTAGTCACCCAAATGTACATCAGTAAACGTTTTTCTATCATTTATACATGAATTCATTTACAATTACATTATTACATTATTCTGATCAGGGTTGCGGTGCATTCGAAGCCCAATTTTAACATACAGCCCAATGTCTATCGCAGGATGTCTAGTGCATGAACCTGTTTATTCACCCACACTTAGTGGCAATGTAAAATAGTCCACCTGCTTGCAGTGATGGGACTTGAACAAACAACCTTCCAATTAACAGTACCTGCTATTAAGTGGGGTAAAGTGTGAATAAAATGGGTCCTGGGTCTAAACGTACTTCGTGTCATTATACGGTGGCTAAGTGGGTAGCACTGTCGCCTCACAGCAAGAAGGTCCTGGGTTCGATCCCCAGGTGGAGTGGTGTGGGTCCTTTCTGTGTGGAGTTTGCATGTTCTCCCCGTGTCTGCGTGGGTTTCCTCCGGGTGCTCCGGTTTCCTCCTACAGTCCAAAGACGTGCAAGTGAGGTGAATTGGAGATACAAAATTGTCCAAGACTTGTCCAAGTGTGACCTGACGAACCTTGTGTAATGAGTAACTACCTGTTCTGTCATGAATGAACCAAAGAGTGTAAAACATGACGTTAAAATCCTGATAAATAAATAACAAAATAAATGAATTAGCAGTGAAATCCATTCCGGGTTTTCCTTTTTGCCTTTTCAGTACAACGAATCTATGTGACTGACACTAATGAGACTTTAATTAGTAAAGTAATTAAAATATCAGTCATTGTAGCGATGGTACATGTACTAGAGGAAAGAATGGAAGGGGCACTTCCTTCACATTCGTATATTTGTCCCCGCTTTCCACTCTTAATGTTTAAGATTACGGATCCAGTCATGGATTGATGACTCCAGTCCGGCTCTATAATCCAGTCCTGGCTTTATTTGTTTTTTGGTAGGAGCGGTGTATAGCGCTTCTTCCGTTTGCGCATGCGTGCTTTGTTTGGTGTGGGCGCCTCCAGCGCGTGTGCAGGCCTTCATTGCACTTTAGGCTTTAATTTAGTAAGAATTGAGATTTAGGTGGTGCTGCTGGTGCTGTTGGTGGTCCTGGTGGTGCTGCTGGTCATGTCTGCAGGAGGAGAGTTCGGCTTCTCCAGTGAGGAGGTTCTGTGTTTACGCTTCCCCCTGCACCGAGCCTGCAGGGACGGGGATGTGGAGACTCTGAGCGCGCTGCTGCAGACACTAACACACCGAGAGGCTCTGTGTGTGGAGGACTCGTTTTATGGATGGACCCCTCTGCACTGGGCTGCACACTTCGGCAGGGTAAAACACTGCACCCCTACTGTACAGATATTCTCCATTTAGCAGGGTGCATCATTAGAACCTGCAACCTTAGAGCTGGCGTCGTTCTCTTACTGTATTATTCAGTGTAATCATAATGTCATCATATTTTAGTGTCACTTTGTCAGGTACGCCAAGCAAACATGCATTTTTGAACCACACCTACCAGGTTCAATTTAAATTAGTGTCTTTATTTGCATAGTTAAACTTAAACATGAGTAAAAGCATGTAAAAAGAGATAGATACTTTATTTATCCCGAATTATTGGTCTCCAGTAGTTTAACAAGCGAAAGAAGAGAAACTAATACAAATACAAATTAAGTAAGTAAGTAAACAAGGTGCATTTATACAGCATATGGTATGCAACAGAAAAACAGTATGTGCAAATTGTGCATCTGGTAGTGTATCTATTCTTATAAACAATATATACAGTTATATAAGAATAAATATAGAGATATTGTTATAATTATAAATATATACATATATAATAGAATATGAATATAGACTGTGTATCAGATATAAAATATATCAGATATAGGTATGGCTGAGTATAAGAGTGGTATTATACGGATAATAGCAATATATGTAGATAAAATAATATAGATTATAACCGATATATACAAACAGGTCTATAAAACATGTTGCATCTAAACAGAAGTGCAAAGAAGTGCACAGATAAATAGTACAAATGCTGATGAGGTAGATTTAATGTGCAAATATGGAACAATAACATTGAGCAGAAACTTGTTTAAAAGGCAGGATAGCAGTAAACATAGTGAAACCAGACGTATAACAAAGCATAACAGGGTACTTATTTAAATTAAACAGTAATATAGACAGTATGGTGGTGGTTGACGGGAGCTGTTGATGAGATTGACAGCACAGTAAAAGAAGCCAGAGGTTCTCAAAATGCTTTCCTGATGGTAGAAGTTCTAACAGTCCAGGATTCGGATAGGAACTGTTTCTGATAATGTTCTCACAGAGTGTTTGTGTTGCACGTTTTCAATGGAGGGAAGTTGTGGTGGGCGCCTGTGATGTGTCTCTAAAAACGGTGCAAGTAGTACCTCAAAAAGTAACTGGAATAAAATTAAAAACTGATTATTGATGAGTGGGAAAGAGAAGTTTTGAGCGAGGAAAAGAAGGATTCAGTTCCAGCTGTACTGGCTGATGGATCCGGTGAGCCTCAGGTAGCTTTTACTCTAAAACGTTAAAATGAGGAGGAATAACAAAGCTGTAGACTGGCATATTGTAAAAAAGGACTTACACCAACTCGAATGTCACTCGACAACCATAGGATGACATCAAGTGACCAAAATAAATAGCGAAACGGCTGCTGGGGTGATTCTCAGGGCAGGACTGAAGTTCTTCAAAGCTAGAAGAAACTCTTAAGGATTGGAGTGTAGAGCAGGGGTTTAAAACCTTTTTGGACATGTGCAGTTTTGCTGATTGAAAATATTACTTCAGAAAAATAATTTAGCCCGACTCCATCTGAGCATTTTTTATGAGCACATTATATAAATTCGTGGTTCACTTTTGTAAATCGTGAGCGGTTCTTGCTTTTGATGTAGATGAGAGCAAAAAACGTTACAGAGCCGAGCAGAGGCAAAAGTGCATCAGTTACTAAGTTGGTTAGTTCAGGATCATCTGCTCTGACTGACAGAAAACTTTTAGCTCCACAGACAGAACGAATCTGAGTCGGTTACCGCTCTGTGGTAATACTCAGTTTAATTAAGCCTGAGCTTTTTAAGGTAAGTGAGTCACACAGAATGTTTCTCTAGCAGCCGGTGTTTATTTAAAACCGCAGCATTCATCATTAATAACAGTAAACACAGAGAGACGACTGAGAAAAGAAACTTACACTTCGCATAAAATGAATCGACTTCTGAATCACTTATATCGTTACTGTGAACAGAGCATCTCTGTTAAAGACACACACAGACGCTATAACAGCAGTCATTGTTTTTGTCACCGATTTATCTTTACTGTTAGCCCTATTTTTAAGGTTTTTTTCAGACTGAACTGGATAACATTAAACGTCCGTGGTCAGCAAGAATAATCAAATGTGTCTCATTTCACCTGTGGGTGAAAAATGAATTGCTTTAGTTTTAAAAGTAAAAAAAAATCTGGTGTGCCCCACAGGTTGAAAACCCCTGGTGTAGAGGATTGGAGTTGGGTTGTCATCCATGTTAAGCCAAATTCTCAGCTTTGCTCATCAACTAGTGGTCTAATCATTGGATAGGAACCTGAAGAGTCCTGCAAGACACCGTCTCTTGTTCGTGCCTTTGTGAAATTTGGTGGAGGATTAGTAATGATCTCATGGTGCTTCAGCAAAGGTGGATTCGGGCAGATTCATTTTTGTGAGTGACGCATGGATCAAGTCATGTACATAATTGCTTCCTTCTGATCTGTCAGAGTTCTTGCAAATCTGAGGATGCACCAGATCAAGACCCTGTCATGGTCTGCCATCAAACAAAGCCGAGCTCCCAGGATTTTTGTTCCAGGAGTGGCGTTACACCACCCAACAGCATTGTAGAGGATTGGTGTAAACCATGCCAAGATGCATGAAAGCTTTGATTTCTGAACTTATCTGAGTTTATCTACGCCACAGTGAAATGTTACACTCCATTTTGGTTCCTAAATTATAGTTTCTGCTAGAGTTGAAAGAGAAACTCATTAGCGCTGTGTAATACTTCTGCAAACAGATCAAATTTATAGACGAGCGATTTTCCTCCAGGATTTTTATTTTTAGTGGGAACACGTCTGAGTTGTGGTAAAAAAAAAACTGGTGGGAAGGGATCTGATTTGTGACCAGTTTAACCATGCCAACCAAACGCCTACTGGTGAAGATGCCGCTGCCGGTTTGAACGTAGGGTGATGGTCAACGTCCAGTCCTGCTTAATTTTGCTTTGTTGTTTTATTTATGCTGTATTATTACTCTACCTCAAACATCCACCTTGACTTATTACCCTCTCTTCGGTCTCTTACTCTCTGTAGCTGGAGTGCATCATGCAGCTGGTGCAGGTGGGCTGTAGTGTGAACTTGATGACGTCTCGTTTCGCTCAGACTCCCGTTCACATCGCTGCCTTCGGCGGCCACCCACAATGCCTTCTGTGGCTCCTGCAGGCCGGGGCCGACATCAACATGCAGGTGAGTAATGCTCAGAACACGACGTGCATCATGAACGTGTAAGAGGTTACGTCTATAGAAGGCTTTGCTTATTGCACGACTGGGGAATAATTTCAAACAAATAACAACAAACGAACTTAATATGAACAATATTGTACAGCACAAGAAATGTTCTCTTGGGCACCCAGGTGGCACAGACGGATATTCCACTGGGATTCTGAGCTCTCCGTTCGAATCTCAGCTCTGCTACCAGTCGGCTGGGTGCCCCCCAGTAGGCAAAATTGATGATGAGTGAACAGGCAAAAAATAAATCACACAAAGAGGTGATGCTGCTTGTGTGATCTGTGGGCATGAGCCAATTCGGCCATGCCCATGTTTCTTGAGCCAAACAAGTACAGTCATGCCCATTTTGTACCAAGTATTTCTGATTCTACAACACTGACACTGAGCAGAGAAATCAGATTAATGGGTCAGTGACACGTAGCAGTTTGTTTATTTTTAGGTTTGCTGCATGAAATTGATGATTATTACATGAAAAAAACCTGTCCGTTCCTTCAAGTCTTCTATATTGTGCATGATTTTGCTTGGCATCAAGTGCCAGGCACCAAACAGACCTTATTCCCTTCATAAATTATAGCGAGCGAGAGAGAGAACGTCGCTGAACATTTAGTCTCGTTTGTGGCTTTCTCCCTTGGTAAACAGGGCATGTCTGCCAGAGGGCAGGGAATGATCACGCATATTTCTGGCGCTGTGACTGACACAAATCGCCATGTTGCTCAAATTTCTGTGCTTAAATATCGAAGTTGAGTTCACATCTCTGTTTCTTTCTCTCGTCTTTTCCTTCCTATTCTGTTCACTCTCTTTAATCGAATCCTTCCTTCTCATCAGGACTATGTTGGAGAAACCCCGGTTCACAAGGCGGCGCGCGCCGGCAGCACCGAGTGCGTAAACGCTCTTCTGACGCAGGGGGTGAAAGCTGAGTAAGTGAAAAATCCTAAAGGCTGCAAAATGCTTTTACCTGCATCTCTGTACCCGGAGCTTACCTGAACATGCTTTAATAGCTCTGACTCAGTACGGACTCTCATCAAAAATTACGTCTGCGCTAAATGACAGGTTACAAGTCAGTGTTTGTTATTATAATTCCACAGTTTTGGGGTTTGATTTGGGTGCATCAAAGACCCTTTCGGTTCAAGCCTGGGAACACTTTTAAAATACACAACATAACGTGTAAATATTTAGAATTTAAATCTATTTCAATATTAGCTAACAAATATTAGCACAAAATTCTAATTCACTCGTACTATTAAATTTGTTCAGTCAAAATAAATATATATAATTACTCTATTGATGTGTCATCAGATGTTATTTACAGTGTACTTTTAAGTTAAATTAAGCTTTAATGAACCTGATTTTAAAACCAAAATAGCTTTTAACTAGAGAAAATGTGAGTGTGATTGCAGCTCAACGCTGGTAGGCGTCCAAGTTCCTTTGGTCATGCATGTAGAGGTTCAGTAGATCAACCTGCAGAAAATGGGTATTAAAACGAGCGTGGTGGGTGAACGGGTGCACGTATCCAAAAGCTGTGTACAAGCCGTGGTGTCAGCACCGGCACGGACGATTTAGAGTTGGAACGGACAAACAACGAGTGGAATAATAAAAAGCAATCATGCTAATTATTCAGACCGTATAAATATTAGATATTTTTAGGTATCTGTGTTTTGATACTACAGTTTCACTTTAATACACAAACAAATTGTGTTAAATGCTATTTAAATTAACCTAAACAACTAGACGCACTAAGTGGTGTGTGCATCTTCTACTTAGCCTCTGCTAAAAGCTTTATATAAGTCGTAAATATTCAACCCACCCTCGATTTAAAAGCTTTTACACTGATGTGCAGAAATGAGTAAAAAACAGGACGTCCCAGTAAACAGAGAACATCAGTCCATATAATGTTGAGTTTTAATGGAAGAACGTCTAGATAATAATAATAATAATAATACATTTTATTTATATAGCGCTTTTCAAGATACTCAAAGACGCTTTACATAAGACAAATAATCAAAACAAATACGTACATACACCATACAAATCATAGTACAAAATCAAAATAGTACATCAACATCAAGAATAATTAAGATAAAAACAAAGAGAGCAGCATAAGACAGTTCATTAAAAATTAGCTAAATTATGAGAGAGAACAACAAATATAGAACAATTTCTTAAAATTAGACAGAAACAGGACAGATTTACATGCAATCAGGAAACTGAAAACTTTACAAGTTTTAGGATCTAGGACTTCACATTTCTGTCGTGATCTAAGTATAAAAACTATTAAAAAGAATAGCAAAAATAAAAGCATTTATTTTGTGTTGTTACAAGTTAAATGCCACTCTGAATAGATGAGTTTTGAGAAGTGACTTGAATTTGGACAGGTCAGGACAATCTCGTAGGTGTTTGGGGAGAGCATTCCATAAAGATGGAGCAGCTATGGAAAAGGCCCTGTCACCCCAGGTCCGGTGCTTGGTCCTAGAGGGTATGGACAGTAGGTTAGCCTCAGAAGAGCGAAGGCTACGGGAGGGAATGTGCTGATGGAGCAGGTCGGTGAGGTAGGATGGGGCCTGATTATGGAGAGCTTTGTGAGTGAATAGAAGAATTTTGAATTGAATGCGTTGAGCAACGGGAAGCCAATGAAGTTTTTGTAGAACAGGTGTAATATGATCACGGGAGCGAGTATGAGTAAGGAGGCGAGCAGCTGAATTCTGGATATACTGAAGTTTTTTTAGGATTTTGTTAGATGTACCATAAAGGATGCTATTGCAATAATCAATTCTGGATGTAATAAAAGCATGAATCAAGGTTTCGGCGGCAGAAAAGGAGAGTGATGGACGTAGACGTGCTATGTTTTTTAGATGAAAGAAAGCAGTTTTGGTGATGTGATTTACATGGCGGTCAAAAGAGAGGTTGCTATCAAAAATTACACCAAGATTTCGGATGTTAGAAGACGGAGACAAAGTGTCATTATCAATGGTAATTTGAAAATTTTTTGTGGTTTTTGCCAGGGTTGTAGGACCTACGATGATCATATCTGATTTTTCACAGTTTAATTTGAGGAAATTAGCTTTCATCCACAATTTCATTTCAGTGATGCAATTTGTCAGAGTGGAGTGAAGTTCAGTATTAATGGATTTGGAGGAGATGTAAAGCTGAATATCATCAGCATAGCAGTGGAAATGTAAACCATGCCGACGTATGATGTCACCAAGGGGGAGCATATAAAGAATAAACAAAAGGGGACCTAACACTGAGCCTTGGGGAACGCCTTGGGACAGTGGAGCAATGGCAGAACTACAATTGTTGATATTAACAAACTGTTGTCTGTTTATGAGATATGACCTTAACCACAAAAGGGCAGTACCAGTGATGTTGACAGAGGATTCAAGGCGGGACAGAAGAATGGAGTGATTAATGGTGTCAAAAGCTGCAGTAAGATCAAGGAGGACGAGAATATTAATTTGTCCAGAGTCTGAGGAAAGAAGAAGGTCATTTGTGACTTTGAGGAGGGCTGACTCAGTGCTGTGCTGGGGGCGGAAACCAGACTGAAATGATTCAAATAGATTATTGGAATTTAGGTGATCTTTGAGCTGTGAGGCAACAACACGTTCCAGTATTTTCGACAGAAATGGAAGATTGGAAATGGGCCGAAAGTTACTCATAATGTTAGAGTCAAGTCCAGGTTTTTTAAGTATGGGAGTAACAGCAGCCAATTTGAGTGATTGAGGGACTGAGCCAGAACTAAGAGAGGAATTGATTATCTCTGTGATAAGTGATGAGATAACTGGAAAACAACCCTTAACAAGTTTTGATGGAGCAGGATCCAAAACACAAGTGGAGCTTCGCATCCCTGTTAAGATCTCAGATAGGTCCAAAAGAGACACAGGTGAGAACTGAGACAGAGGCTGGGTAATAAATTGAGATGAGATAGGCGGAGAAACAGAGATGACAGGGGAAACTGTCAGAAAATTGTGGATATTCTCAACTTTTGTTTGAAAAAATGAGAGGTAAGAGTTACACTTGTCAACTGTAAAGGAATTGGTAGTATTGTCAACTGGTTTGAGAAGTTTATTTATTGTGGAAAAGAGAGTCTTAGGATTTGTTGATCCAGCATGTATGAGTTCGGAATAGTAAGTGGATCGGGCTGCCGTAAGAGCGTCTTTGTAATGTTGAAGATAATCAGAATAAATCTGATAATGTATTGTTAGACCGGTTTTCTTATAAAGTCTTTCAAGCTGGCGTTTACGGGATTTCATTTGGTGAAGCTCAATTGTGTACCATGGTGCGGAATGACTAAATGAAACAAATTTGGTTCTCAAAGGAGCCAGCTCATCAAGACATGAGGCGAGTATGTCATTATAGTAATCGACAAGGTCAGATGAATTACTAGACAGTACAGGACAGACAGACATCTTTTTAACAAGAGAATCTGAGAAAGCAGAGGGAGAGATATATTGAAGATTCCTGAAGGATATTTTACGTTTAGCTCTAGTGATGGGCCTAGTGACCTCAATGTCCATGATGATTGTCAAATGATCAGAGACAGTAAGGTCATGGCTGGACGGCTGATGAACTAGGACACCAGTAGAGCAGACAAGGTCAAGAGTATGACCTTTTTTATGAGTTGGAAAATGTATATGTTGTGTGAAATTAAAACACTGTAACAATTCCAAAAATTCCCTGGCAAATTTACAGTTGTTGTCATCAATATGGATGTTAAAATCACCCATAAGCAGTACAGAGGATGAGAGGGCACTAAGCTGGGTTAAAAAATCTGAAAAATCAGAGAGAAAGGAAGCGTTTGGCTTTGGCGGACGATAAACTACAGCAGTGACCAGAGGAGTAGGCCCTGACAACTTGAAAGCCAGGTGTTCAAAAGAAAGAGCAGCAGGAAAAGACAAAGTGGTTATTTTAATATCATCCCTATAGACTGCAGCAACACCACCACCTCGCCCTTCCATACGAGGTTCATCAATATACGAGTATCCCATTGGCGTGGTCTGATTTAACGTAAAATAATCCAAGGGTTTATGCCAAGTTTCAGTGAGACAGAAAAAGTCTAGTTCACTGTCAGATATAAATTCACTAAGTACAGTACTTTTTGTGTTGAGTGAACGAACATTAAGCAATGCCATTTTCAAGTGGTATTGTTGTGTAGTTGGCTGTGAGGAACGAGGAAGAGAACGGAGATTTGCTAAGTCCACTCCGCGTTTCCCATCCCACTCCGTGGACAGCGTTGTCATGGAGACTACACCGCTACTGGTGTGCAAGGCAGCAGCGCTCTGATGACGTGTTTGCGGAGCGACAGTGCGCACGGCTGACCAGAAGGATGGAATAGCGTTACCGTTTCGAAGATAAACAAGCTTTCTCCGGGAGCCCCTGTGAATATAACGAGGCCGGCGAAGGAGTCCAAGCTGTTTGATGACTGAAATACACGATGGAGTAGTGCAGTTGTTGAACTTCCTCAGCTGGTCAACGGAATAGTTCAACATCGTGCCGATCCCAGGAAAACTCATCCACCGTTCACCACCGGCCGCAGACGCGATGTACAGTAGAAAGAACAAAAAGTATCAAAAGCACAAATAAAAGTATCAAAAGTAACATAAAAGAAATAGATCCACAAGGTGTGTAAAAAGATGAAAACGAAAAACGATAAAAAATACAATAAAATACGGTAAAATACGGTAACGGTAGCGGCAGCCAAATGCGCCAGCGTCCACCATCACCATGGCAACTGGATAAATATCCACATGCACGAATATTCAACCCCCAGTCTCAGTACCTGGTGGAACGTCTGACTCCTCTTGTGGAACCTTCATTATTATTCTCCTGCAGAAGCTTCCAGCTCATTGAGGTTTGATGGCTTTCGTTCTGCAGCTGCTTTCTATGGGATCCAAATCTGGACACTGAGAAGATCCACTCCAGGATCTTCCACGACTGATTCCTTAACCAAGCTTTAGTTGATTCGGAAGTGTTTAGGATTGTCATCTTGCTGGATAGTCCAATTATCACCAAGGTTCAATTTCAGCACAGGAGGCAGAACGTTCTTCAATAAAGTGCCAGACAAACCGCTGGTCTATGCAACCAAACAGTTCCAGTTTTGATCCGTTCCTCTATAGAAGTGTGTCCCAGAGCTCTGCAGGTCTATCAAGTTCCTTCTGGAGTATTCCAGTCCACCGTTCCTGTCCTTCGTAATCAAGAGTGGCGTGAGTCAAAGAGTCTGACCACGAAGTCCTCGGTTGTTAATTGATCTTCCCATGGTTTCCACTGACGTATTTGTTCCATTCTTTATCAGGTCGTTCTGTAGGTCCTCTGCAGTAACACATGGATTTTTCTTCATTGTTTTGGTCAGATTGCTCATTTTGGACTTTCTCCTACAGCTCTCTAGGAATCTTCTCATACCCTTGCTTGGCCCTTTTGGTGCCCATGAACTGATCTTCTATCAGCTTTTGTGACACCTTCAAGACTCTAATCTCAGGGTAGTGTTTATATAAAACATCAGAGCTGAAGCACATCAAGAGTCATTGATGAATTCCCAAAGGTTTAATCCTGTAGTAACCCAACTGTAGGTCCTACAGACTAGCAGTAGGTAGTAAGATCAGCAGTATTCTGTAGGGATTGAATAATTGAACATCCTGCTAATCTAAGATCCAACATCATTAGTTGTCTTTGTTCGTAAATGTTGTTAATTTTAAACAAATCAAGCTCTGCAGAAAGGTTTAGAGTTCGACATTTGTCTTTGGTGGGGGGGTTTGAATATTTACAATTGATTTGGTATAATAAACACCACACATTTAAACAATATGCTGCTTATTTGTCAATTTAAACCTGTGATTTATGATTTTAGTATTTGTTTATTGTTTATTCTAACTGTTTATTCATTTGAATCTGTTTTTGATGAGAGTCCTGCTTGAATATTTTGCCAGATCTGATAAAAAATAATATATTTTTAATACGATTTTGGCTTAAATATGTCATGTGATCATGAAATTGGAATTGATTATTGATTATTTGTCTATAATAACATGTTATCATGTGCAGAGGTGATGTTCCTTTTATTTATGTTTTTGTTTTTACTTTTTTTGGGGGGTAAGTATGTTTTTTTATGATCACGCTGCAAAGTCAGATGCACAGTTCATCAGAGATTCAAAGCACTGATCCGTTGTTAGGTGTGTTGGTGTGTTGAGGCTCTTTTCCATTGTCGAGAGATGCAAACATCGCTGAGAAAGGAACTCTTGATCACTGTAGACATTCTAATTCTGCTTGTCAGTGCGTTTATGTATTTCAAAGTCAAACTGGGTTTCTATTCAATGTGTAACTTTTAACTATTAAAATTAATGCTGCGTGTGGCCAGAATCTTTATAATTTATTTACAGTTATCACAGTTACAAACTTAATACGTTTTACATTACAGAATTTCTTTCATTCTATTAAATATAATAATTCTATATATTTATTACATAGGGTTTCACAGTGTACATGCTGAAATGTATTTATTATTACTCAGTCCAGTAATCATTTTTATTTTAATGTGTATTAAAATGTACAGCAGCTTCGTACAGCATTACTTGTGACACATGTCAATATAAAAATATAAATGAGATGAATTGTTATTTAAAATGAATAGTTTGCTAACAGCTAATTTAGTCACACTGGCAAGTGAGCCAACCAACATTTTCTACATAACGGACGTGATTTGGTCCTCTAGATTAATATAGAATTGGGATTTGTTTATTTTAGGCGTGATTGGGGCTTTAGATGTGCAAAATAAAACGTTTATCAGATTTAAATTATTGCGGAAAATATGATCGCAACACGAAATGCAGTAATCGCTAACCGCTAATGCTAACCTGTCATAACAGAACTGGTAGCTAATTGCTAATACTTGCTAACAGAGTTGTGTACAGTTAACGGGAAAGCTTAACTATTTGCGCTTTTATTATTATTTAGTTTACTTATATCAATGCTTTAATCACAATATATGTTTTCTCAATATAATGATGTAAAAAATATAAATAATTTCCGTCAGTGTTCCTGTTAGTTGCTGATATCGTAGGAATGTTTTAGAAGGGCAAGACTACCATACCCCCAAACCTCCCAAAGGTAGATTTAGTCCCCCACAGTGTTTAATTTATGGGTGCGACTTTGACTTATACACTTTATATTTACACTTGTGTATATATACAAGTGTAAAAATGTACAAATAATGTACAAAAGCATTGTATTATACGCATTATAAACATGTTTTTTGTGATTTGATAGAGGGGAAAACATGTATTCACTATATTAAATTGTCCATATACTGTATAATGTATATAACAAATTGCTCGTTTATATAAAAAAAAAGAAGCACATTTAAATGATGTGCTGCTTATTTGTTAATACGATATTTTATTTATTATTATGAGTACTATAAGTACAATAAGTAGTATTTTTAAAACTGTTTATTCTTTTGAATCTGTTTTTGATGAGCTTAAATAATTTGGATTTGAAACAAAAAACATCTAATTTTGATATGTTAATAAATGTGATAGAGAAAGTCAAAACATGTATTTATTATATTAAATTGTTTGCTGCAAATAAGTAAAAAAAAAATAGCCCGTTTTTATAAAAGAAATATGGTGAAGGTAAATGAGCTTTTACTCTGTACATTATTAATCAATACAGGACCATAGCAAATACCTTAAATATCTCCGTCGGTACAATTATATCTTCTGTAAGTGAAAAATTAAAGAAAACACAAATAATTTGTACTTAAATTGTTGAGCTGCGCAATATTTCAATAAGTTCTCACACTAATAATAATGAAGGGCAGAGAGAAGTGTGCGGGACGTCCTGAAAACAGCAGGAACAACAAGTTACTCTGAACAATGAGCAATCAAATCTCCACAATCATTCCAGCAGCGTTTAAACGTTAGAACAATGGTTAAAGGAAATAAAAGCTAAATGTCACATATTTATTTTTAGTCTCTTGCTTTATGAGGCATGAATCAGGCGGGTGGAGCAGGACCGGGTTCAGGCGGGTGTGGTGGTTTAACCGCCGCAGCTGAATACCTGCTCAAGAACCTGATGGGTCCTGCAGAACTTGATGGATTATTATCGATAATAAGCTGCTTTAGTTAGTGAATCATTACAGGTGTAAATTCGAGTCACATATTTAACTAAAGTAACGTAAAAGTATTAAATGAAGGTGTGTGATGTCTCCGTTTGCATCTCTTTACAATAAGAAACAAAAAATAATCCAACGACTCATTGGGATTTGACACGATCTGCTGTTTCACTGATTCACCTTTATACTAAGTGATAATTCACTATATTAATTACAAATAGTTTTGATGGTAATTTGTGTCTGTATGGGTAATTAGGATGAAATTATACTCCTCAGTTTGACGTTGTTGGACTTGCGGCTCGTATTTTAAGCCAAATCTAAAGATCAACTTACTAGAAGTAATTTACAAACTTTTAAAACTTTATATTTATCAATTTGAACTGAATTGCTTCTAATATACCTCATTTTTTAATAGTAATTTGTGTCTATAACAATAGGAAGAAATTATACTCGCTTGTTGGATTGACTTTATTGGATTTGCGGCTCATATTTTAAACCAAATCTATCAATCTCACTACTAAAAGTAATTTACAAACTTTCAAAGCTTTATATTTATCTATTTGGACTAAATTGCTTTGAATATACTACATCATTTTTACTTTGTAATGGTAATTTGTGTCTGTAGTATAATTAGGAAGAATATGCTCGCTCGACGTCTTTGGACTTGCAGCTTTTGAAACCAAATCTATCAATCTCACAACAAAAAGTAATTTATAGACTTTTAAAATGATTTATTTATCTATTTGGATAGAAATAAATACAGGACATGAGCTCTATTCACCCTGTCTGTACTACATTGTGCTATTGTTGTCATTGTTGGAATGCGGTACGACTAATTAGACTAACTTGGATTTAGTTCCTTTTAAAACGTGACGTCTTTTCAGACCTTTAAAACTGAATCATCAGGTTTTTATTCTGTTGGGTTGTTTTGATAGACATATTGTGGACGTATTTAGATTTAGATCCGTAGTTACAAACACAACTTGAACAAAAGTGTAAAATTCTGCTTTATGTGGAATTTAGATGAAAAGCTGCCATCAGTAAAACAGCAGATCGGCCAACGTTGTAAAATCAGAGCAATAAATCAATAAAACGCTGTTTCAGTAAGTCTGAATGCCAGTAGTTTTTACATTCACACGGGTATCAATCGCTTCCCCAAACAGTTCATTTGATATGAATTTGTTAATATAATTATTATAAGCAAATCTGCACATTTTCACTTTTATTTGCTGCTTCATTTTGCTCGTTCCTAAACTAAAAATGACTTGCCTGTTTAGAATTAAATGCTAAATAGAATAGAAGTTTGCATTTACATTTAAAGCTTCACTTTTTACTTGTTTGCACTTATTTATAGTATATACGCATCATAATAGTGTGACACAAACCAGTATATCAGCTCTTGTGTCTCATTTGCAGGACTAAAATGGACCAATTCTGATCGACCCTTGACCATTTAAGATTGTACAGCCCTACTGTCACGGCTGGGCAAACCAGACTGGACATGGGGACACCCCTTCCTAAGACACCTACCTAAAAGGGTTTGGTCAAAATGTATACATTATTCTATTGCTGTTTATGTTCTGTTATCAGAACTATAAACAAATTATGCATAATTTCATAGCATGATTGGATGGTTCGAGATCAGATGATGGCTTTAAATGTATGGTATATTTATATTATTCTTGGAAATTAAAAGCATTTTGGCTTTATACTAAAGTAAGAATGATTTCTAAGTGAGTTGTTGATTTCGTACTCTGATATTGAAGCTCTTATTTAATATTGTGATTTCTGCACTATAACCTCACAGGCGATGTTTAATATCAGATTAAATCTAATCAAATGTGCTGAAGTACAAAACTGAATCAATGCATATTGTCATCTTTACTTAATTCTATTCAAGAATTCAGACTTACTGATCTTACTGATAAAATATCGTGTATGAACGTTTTTATCCCCCGGTGCTTTGAATGGATGAAGAACTGTGCATGTTGCAGCTCCTCTTTACCTGGATGTGTTCACATGTGAATTTTGTTATTGCTGTATGATTGTTTATGTCAGTAGGACTATCAGCTTACAACTTATCGTAGAACGGAGGAATGTCGTATGTATGTTTATTTTTATTTATTTTATTTTGTGACAGGTTTACAGCTTGGTTAGCATCTAAATTCAGTAGATTTGGAGGAAATGTACAGTTAGGAGCTGGAGGAAAAAGGGCTCTTATTTTTTTTATTTAATATTGATGAAAATTGGGAAATAATAATAAAGTAATAATAATTAAAAAACTAATAGTGATAAAAACAACACAAAGTAATAATAGTAATAAAATTAAATTATATTTACAAAATAAGAACAACAAAAATAATATTAATAATAGAAATAAAAAAACAACAATAATAATACAAATAATTAAAAAACTAATAATAAAAACAATAACAAATTCATAATAATAATAATAAACTAAAAATATTATTTATAAAATAAAAACAGCAACAATATAATATTAATAATAATAAAATAATAATAATAATTTTAAAACTAATAATAAAAACAATTACACAAAAAATTAATAATAATATGTTTAACACAAAAATTATATTTATAAAATAACAACAAAAATAATATTAATAATAGAAATACAATAAAAACCACAATAATAATAATAATAATAATATAAAGTACAAAGGTATAACATTTTTAGTTGTGTAAATTGGTTAGGAACTGTGAGCCCACAGTTGTAAACATCTTAAATACAAGCTTACATTACACACAATTAAACAATAAACAGATAAAATAAACAGACAGAAACATACTTATATATCTATATTGCCAATAAATGACACTTATGTGTTAAACATGGTGTTAAAACTTAACTCTAAATTAATAGGATAGGTTAAATCATTTTAAAAACAGTGTGTGTTAGATATATTTCATATTGCAGATTTTAATCTAATAATGCCATGCTTTGGTTCTTTCTTTCTTTATTAGTATATATTTTTACATGTATATATTTACATATTTACATACACATCTCCTGAGCCCTTAATCCTTTGTAAAACAAAAAACAGTGAAGAGGGAAAAAGGCTCTTTATTTTATATTTAATGTTGTGTTTGGGGAGATGCTTGTTAAATCTTAGCATATTATTAAATGAAAGCAAAAAGACTAATTTCAAGGATTGGTAATAATAATAATATAAATGATAAAATTATAAAAACAAAAATATTAATAATAGTAAAATAAAGATAACTGTAATAACAACAACAATAATAATATAAAGTTTAAAGGTATAAATCTTTTAGTTGTGTAAATTGCTTTGGAACTATAAGTCCACATTTGTATTCATTTGTTTTAGATAAATGTAATATTGCAGATTTTAATCTAATAATGACATGCTTTGGTTCTTTCTTTCTTTATTAGTATATATTTTTTAATATGTATATATTTATTTATTTATTTTCTCCTGAGTCCTTAATCCTCTGGTTAAAAAAAAGACTGAAGAGTTTAGATCTTTATTAGTTAGAAACAGCAGTAGGATGAAGCTCAGAATAATAAAGTGTGTAAAACTAGATCTGTATTATGTTCATGCTCAGTGTATTTTGTTCCAAATGTCATCTGCAGAGGTTATTTATTATTATTATTAATTATTAATTTAATGTCCATGCTACAGTGATACATGATGTTTTATTAATGTTGTCACTTTTATCCTTAGGAAAGTGACACAGCTAGTAAACTCTGCAGATTGAACGTATTTGATTTTGTTAATTGTTGCCACAAACTATAATAAAGGAACAAATCTACACGTCTCAATGTTTTTCCAGCTATTGAGTTCGAAATGACTTGACTTTTTCAAGTAATCCTAGAAAAGGGGGAGAGCAATCCAAATAGGCACTGCGGACTCACTCCCAGTTCCCTCAGCGAAACTGCACTGTTGTGGCATTAGGAGTGTTCACACTATCGCTCCTTCAGTATCTACACACTGGCACAAACTGTCGAGGTATTTCTTGCGGTGATTGGTTTTACTGATAGGCACTTATTGTACGTAGTCATGTTTCAGACGTCAAGGATGTTTTGCTTTGTAGTCCTGCATGCTAGCAGAATGATGCCCTTAAATCAGAACTGTTTCTTAATGTATGATTATAATTCTTAATTTAATTATAAACTAACCCTAGGACTGTTGTGTAGGACGAGTCTAATCATTTCGGCTCATCACGTTCAGAATAAGCATGGTCTGTGTTTAGGATGTGTCAGGCTGAGGCGACAAGTGAAGGGACTTTCTGTAGGCAGCAGAATGAAGCAGAAAAACTGAAGAAAATAGGAAAGAAAAATAAATGCTTTCATTAAATCAAACTGTTATAAATAAACATTGTAATAAACTTGCTCAAAGCTTGGTGGGTCTCAATCCTCAGACCTCGGCGTCATTCAGCGTCTTTTTCTTCTTGTATTTAAAGGAACTGAAATGTAAAAGATGTCGTTACATTAATCAAACGTGTGAGAGTTATTGTTCATCATTTTATTCTGATTGTTTACATTTTAGAACTTATAATGTTCTACAATCACTGCACAAATCAGTTTGCTTAATAATTACATGTACATATATAGTCTTTTATTACTCTGTGCAGGAGCTGCTGTAACACTTGAATTTCCTCCACTGAGATCAATAAAGAAATTTTATCAAACCCACTGAAAAAGAGCCGACCACATATTTTAGATATAAACAAAAAAATGTTAATTTTTATTAGATTTAATTAGGATATAATTACTCAGAATGGAAATGTACAGCAGGCATTCTCAACGTACGGATGAGCAGCCGAATGTTAATACTATATAAGGGCGGCAGGGTTTTTAAGTGGGTAGCACTGTCGCCTCACAGCAAGAAGGTCCTGGGTTCGATCCCCAGGTGGGGCGGTCCGGGTCCTTTCTGTGTGGAGTTTGCATGTTCTCCTCATGTCTATGTGGGTTTCCTCCGGGGGCTCCGGTTTCCTCCCACAGTCCAAAAACATGCAAGTGATGTGAATTGGAGACACTAAATTGTCCATGACTGTGTTCGATATAAACTTGAGAACTGATGAATCTTGTGTAAGGAGTAACTACCGTTCCTGTCATGAATGTAACCAAAAGTGTAAAACATGACGTTAAAATCCTAATAAACAAACAAACACTAGGATTTTATGACACAATAAGGATACTGGTGATGACTAATGCCAAGTTCACACTACACGACTTTCCAAGTGGTCGGGTCGCTGTACAGTTCACACTACACGACTGGATCTCTTGTAATCGGGAGTCTTTCAGTCGGTGTGTATTTCACACTACACGACTGATGGGTGATAGGGGGTCACACACTACACCATCTATCACCGACTGGAATCGCAGGCGAGCTTCTCTGGTCTCCCAAACTACGTTTTGTCACGAAAACAAACGTGAGAAGTGACGAGGGGTTTAATGATACCACGTCCAAAAATGCACGTCAACAAGAAGCGAGTGATCAAAGTGTTTGTGCGCTGATGTGCAGCCTAAAATCAAAGAGGAAAAATAAATGAATCTGAGTGGATTTGGCAACACGAACAGCATGGATTGTTCTATAGTAAGTTGGAGGTTAATAAATATTTTTTTGCAATGCAGCGTGGGTGTTTAATAAAGAACGGTCAGGTCAGAAATACTATAAAACTTGTGTGTGTGCTGATGTATTTCTGATATAAACTATATTACCCCCCTGTACCATGTTTTCACACTCCTACCCTGCGTTTCCCCTCACACCGTATCTTGCGTTCTCATTGGCTGTTAGACATAGCACTCGTTGCCAGTCGGCCGAGTCGGATCCAGATATTTGACAAGCTAGATATGTAAGTTAAGCCGCTCGGATCGAGTTGTTGGGTAGTTCACACTTGGCGATTGAGAGCAGAGTTTCGATCGCCGAGCGAACGCCGAGTTGCTCCCGAGCCGGAAAATCTGGGCAAAAATCGTGTAGTGTGAACCAGGCATAAGAAATGGTGTAGTGTGTGAAGGGTATTAAACACAGGTATTTTTTATTTTGTTTATTTTTTGTGTGTCAATTTAATCTAACTTAATTTTAATTGGATATCTGAATTAAAATAGGAGAAATGATAAGATTAATTATAATTAATCCATATATAATTATATGATATTAGAGGATGAGTGACTCAAATGACCTAGTTTTTGCTTTCTTCTGTAAGGAGTTTCTAAGGAAACTCATAAAAACTACAAACTAAATCTTAGTAACACTGATAAAATAGTTAAACGCACTTACACTAATGTCGTATAAAATCATGATCCAATAAATTAAAAATATAAAAATGTGTTTTGTTAAAGAGAATTGAGACCCACCTTGCTGATCTAAAACAAGACATTTCTATTATTATTCATTTAACTCTCTTGATTGCAGAACTATTGGAAAGCATTTGTTTTTTGTTAGTGTTTTATTATTTTTCTTTAACTCTGGGTAGGAATTGAGCTGAAACTGTGTTTGAACTTTAATTTTCATCCAGCAGTGTTTAAAAGTGTGTTTTTGAAATGCGTTTGTGTGTGTCGATGAGTGAATGATTGAGTGTCACGTTGGTTTAGAAAGTCAGATATTTAGATTTGAACGATGCAATGTGATCATGGATGAACAAACACGTCCAGTTTGGTTTTATTGGGAGGAGTGAATGTTGAATGATGCTCACTGGTTGCGCTGCACAGATCTCACATTCATACATCTTACATCTTATCTTCTTATTTAATACTGTTAAAATGAATAGAAATAAATATGAAATACTAAGACTTTTCACACACATGGTTTGATTTATCGTCCTTCCACCTTGTCCTAGTTAATATCCCACTATAATAATAATAATAATAATATGGACTGTGCTTTCTCATGTAGTGTTCTTATATCCCCAGTATAAATGTTCCTCGTGTTAATAGCTTATAAACACTTGTAAGAAGCACCGTGGGAGTCATGATCAAGCTTCACTTTTCATTATGGATCTTTACACATACGGTTGGTGCCGACAGTCTGAGACCCCTGGTGAAAATCTTAAAAATTCTCAATATGATGTTTTTTTGTTTTATTACAAATCCCAAAGCTACTTGAAGATCAAGGAGTGGTGACTGGTGTCGACTTTCCTCTACAGTTCACAGTCACCTGAACCTAAACCTTATCAAGCCTTCATAGAGAACTCGCAGCCAAAGAAACCAAACATTCAGTAACATCGCAAGATGCTCTCTGGAATATTGTGAGATTATGATTACATGGATCATCAGATTTTGCACAGACTTGTGGAGTCCATACCAGCCTTAGTAAGGAATTCAGTCGCTCAGGTGGCGTAACACGAGTGGTAAAATACACTAGCACACCAGAGCTGGGATCTCGAGCACATCGTATCGGGCGGCCACATGAACAACGTTTGGCTGTTGTTCAGGGATGGGATGGGCCGGACCAGGGTTCCTTATAACTGGATTGATGGCGCCTGTGCAGAGTCGAGGAATAATGCTGATCAGGGTGTGGCTCTCCGTACACAAGGCTGATCCACATATGAACTCGCCTCACGCAGGTGAAAAGATGCAGTCGGTACTGCTCACGTTTCGGAGGGGGCGTGCGTCAGTTGCGAAGCTCCTCAGTCAGCAGTGGAGGGTTGTATCGGATGAGGTGAAGTGAAGCGTAACGCAACCAGGGTGATTGGATATGCTGACCTTATATACACTGTCTACACCATTTGGGTCATGCTTAAAAAGAGAAAAAAATGCTCGTCATGCCACAAAAACACTATAGAGTTGTTTTTATTATTGGAAATATTTATATACATATAAGTATACACACACATTTCTGTTTCTGCAATCAGCATCACTACATATAATATGTATCACTCAAACCAAATCTTATTTAACACTGAAACATATAAAAACACTACTGTAGTCATTTCTGTCCTCTTGGAAATAGTTAGGTGGCAGAAACAGTGCAAGTCAAACCTTAAATGTGACCAAAATAAAAAAATAACTACAGAAGGGTTCAATTCTGCATCAGGTTGCTTCCGTCCTACATTTTCAAAGACATCGGATCATAAAAACAATGTTTAGAAGCAGTGGACATTTGGGACGACAGATAGAAACGGCTCTACTGACTAGGATGACCATTTACATTTTACATTTACATTACATTTACATTTTCAGCATTTAGCAGACGCTCTTATCCAGAGCGACTTACAGAAGTGCTTCTATAGTGAACATTTCATTTCTCAAGTTTAGGTAAACAACAGTCGAAGAACATAAATCTGCTAAAACCTGTTAGAACCAAAGTGCCTTTCTTTTTTTTTTTTGGAAATGGAAAAGAATGGAACAAAATGTTAGTAAATAAGTACAAGTCAGCCTAAGTGTTTAGTAAAAAGGTGATGAAGGTTTTTAATCGTTTTTTAAAGACAGCAAGAGACTCAGATGTTCGGACAGACAGAGGAAGTTCATTCCACCACTTCGGCGCTAGAACAGAGCTCATTCGAATGTCACTCAACAACTGTCAGAGGACATCGAGTGACCTACAATAAGAATGTCAAATGACTTGAATGAACTCAGAAGCAGGGCTGAGGTTTGCAAAAATAGTTGGGATCTTAATCCAGACTCCAGTAGAGGATTCTTCTCTGATGAGCCCAAGTTTCAGCTGGAGCCTATCCCAGCTTTTCAATGGGCGTAAGGCACGAGGTAACACCGTGGACGGGGTGCCAGTCCATCGCAGGGCACACACACACACCCATTAACCTATAGGGCAATGTCTGTAACCTGACTGCATGTTTTTGGACTGTGGGAGGAAACCGGAGCTCCCGGAGGAAACCCACGCAGACACAGGGAGAACACGCAAACTTCGCACAGAAAGGACCCGGACCGTTTCACCTGGGGATCGAACCCTGTGGTTCTGCTTCCTTGGGGATCTTCTTGCTGTGAGGCGACAGTGCTACCCACCGAGCCACTGTGCCGCCCCATGATAACTAAATAATACAATTTGGGTGAAATTAATTGATCATTTTCAAGCGGTCTTTTAATTTTTACTGGCGGTTCGAGATGAATCACTTGCTGTAAAGCTATAAAACAGGGATTTGACACTGTGCACGTCTTCAATCAACCTTTATTAAAAATAGCTAATGATATAAGAAGGACGTAATGAAATCTGTGACGTGCAACCAAGCGGAACATTCGGGACGGCTAATGAACCGGAGCAGAAACTGCTGCCTAATGGTTTGTTCATCCATACTGTCCATGTTGTGTGGTGTGTGTGTGTTTATGTTTTTGACTGCAATAGAATATGATGATAGAGATCGTTTTTATACATGAGCCTGAACCATGATGAACCAAGTTCTCACATTCTTGTTCCAGACGTCACTCTCTGTTGTTTACACTTGATTCCCCAGTAATTATTATGGTTCTTAAGACTATTATAAGGAAATTATCAGCTAATAACTGGTCTTTTAATACATTTTTCTTAGGTTTTAATGAAAATGTCTTTCTTAATGAGTGAGTTTCTTATTGATGCTTCCATTTGGTGACGAGGAAATGATGACCATCCTTCCCTATGAAGAAAAACACTCCTCGTCAAGATATTGCTTTACTGTATTTCTACTTTCTCCAGAGATGCTTTTACCTCAACACTAAATCTGCCGAAATAAAATGTATATAGAAGATTTAATACATATTTTCAGCTTATTTTTAGCCTCTTGTTTCAACATGGGATGTTTGGCTGTGTCCTAATTCTACCCGAGACTCTCATTCTACCCACACGGCTGTATTCTGATGGATTTTCTGATGGATTCAAGACGTCTTGTGCCTTTTAAACCAGAGGGATTGAAGTCTAAATCTGATCATGTTCACTTCTTCAAGACGTCTGTCCTGGCTTGGTGTGTCGGATCTGGATTATCTGGCGTAGACCTTCCATTTGTGGTCTTAAACTCGTCATCTTGGTGCTTAAACGACTTGATCCACTTTCATTCAGCGGATCCTTTTATTATTTTCTCTTATACGTGGTTTCAGGCTGTTTGAAACGTTCCTCATTTTCTGTTGCAGTCAAAACCTATAACACAAAATAATCATGTCGATATGTTAAGGAATAAACTGTATGGATTGATGTTTACACTGTCTGTATGTATGATGGCGGGTGGTTGGGTTTCTCTCACCGTAGACCAGGATCGCTAACACGTGACTTTTATCGTTGCGCAGCTTGAGGAACGCTAACGGCGTGACCGCGGCGGACATAGCCCGTACCCAGGGCTTCCATGAGTGCGCTCAGCTGTTGGCCAATGCTCAGAATCAGCCGCTCAGGCACTGTACGAGCTTCCCCATCCATAACTCGGTGCTGGACCAGGCACGGAGCTTCCTGAACGGCTCGTCCAGCAGAAAGAGGTCGCTCGACCACATGGAGTCCAGTCAGTTTAAAAAGGCCAGAACCAGCGGTAGGTTTCAACATGATGCTGAGTAAATGATGCATAAATATGAATTATTTAGTTAATTCACATTTTTTTGTTTTGGAAATCAAATTCTGCATTGTATTGCGATTTTCTAAACGGAGAATATTGGTCGTGTTTTGCTCACTGGAAATATTGGTTTTGTGTGCATACTGCTTACTACAGTATTAAATACTGGTTTTTTTTGGTGTGTTATAAGTAGTATGCAGGTTTTTTAAAGCTTCACTGCCCAGTATTTAATTCTTTTGGTCAGCATTGGTCAGTAGTGTACACTAAGAGAAATGAATCTCTGCCCAATGCATTTTTAAAATATCGTCGTTGTTGTTTTTGTTATTAGTTTTCATCCACAAATATTTTATTTGCGTGTGTTTTATTACAAACAATACTAATTAAAACAACATCTATTTAATAGTAACATTTAGCCTTTATGTATTCCCCTTGTCTAAAAAGGTAAACAAGTGATGAATTTTGTGATTATTTTGATAGTAAAGTCAGGAGTCAATGTTGTATTTGTTTATTCGATTGGCAAGTGCTTTAAAATCGAAGCATATTACAAGTGGGACAAAATACAGCATAGAATACTGCAAAACAATACCTGGACAGGCCTGGACATGCCACCCAGGGTTCAGTCTAGTGGCATAAACTAGAAGCTCCAAGATTTATCAATGGCAGGGCAGGATGGGAAATAGTAGATATTTTCTACTTCTACTCCTGGATTTAGGCAGTTTATCCCATCCTTCATGGCAGAGACTCTTAAGCTTCAGCCGATTGGATGGTAAGAGTCTATAAACTGGGATCTTCAGGCCTCCACAAAGAAGTTAGATGGTGTGTAAATCTGGGCTTTGAAGGGACCATTTATGGACATTAGGAGACTCAATAAGGATACTTCGATGCAGTGTAATTTGGGGTCCCTTACAGACCCAAGTGGATTTCAGTTGAGTTCTAGACACGTCTCAAGGGTAATTAAAGTAAACAGGATCCACCTGACCAATTTGGAGGGCTACAGCAAATGTTAAAACCATGTTTTGTGATTGATCAAGTTTAGACTCATCAGTAAAGTGGCAATGATGTCAAAATCAAATTCACAAAATAATAAAGTCTGCAAGATGTCAAGGCGCCTGAATCCACTGCATCAGTTCAATTAAAGATGAAATAGTTCACAATTTGTTTTTATATTTGGAGACCAGTACAATTAGAACGCTTTGACTCCTCACTACTATCTAACCGCAGATCCTGATCCTCAGACGACCTTGATGAACGGGATGAGCGGCTCTGGCCGAGAGGACCCGATGGAGACCGTGCACGTGGACTTTGGGCCCAGTGGGAACGGATCCATGAACGGTTCGTTTCCTTTGAGCTCCGGTGACGCTGGCTGCATGGTGGAGGCGGATCAGGGGCTCGGGATGAAGGACTCGTCCTCCCCTGCTCCGAAAGAGATGGAGATCTTCACCGTGGCTGCCATGCAGATACCCTGTCGCTGCACTAACTCCTACGCCTACCTGTAGCTGGTACCTTCATCAGGGGCGAGGGCTTTTATATCGGGCCAAAAAAATCACGCCAGTACCTGTGTTACTCAGAGCAGCGTCGCTACTCCTAATAATAAGCACTTGATTGGATGTTTTAGTCTGTTTCTCTTTATATTTTATTCTTTTATTAATTGTTTGGAAACGTTCCTGAAGCCACGGGCTGCGTTCGAACTGGCGTACTGCAAAATGTACTACTCACGTTTGTGTGTAGAGTTTTTAATTTCACTTATTGTTACTCAAAATTTTATTTCTCTTGGTTAAAGCCAAGAATAAATGGTTCATTTTTGCTGTTTTTTTGTATGGTCCAAGTATTAAGCTGTCAGAAATTACAGAAATTAAACACAATCCTTAATCATTTCCAGAAATATTGTGTATTTAAAAACGTTTTTTTACTTAAATAAACACAAAAATAACCTTAATTATTAAAAAATTAATCAGTGAATCACTGTCCATTTTATCAGCTCAACTTAACATATAGAATTACTTTGTAGTTCTACAATTACTGACTGACACACCACACACTACCACCATGTCAGTGTCACTGCAGTGCTGAGAATGATCCACCACCTAAATAATACCTGCTCTGTGGGGGTCCTGTGGGGTCCTGATCATTGAAGAACAGCATGAAAGGGGGTAACAAAGTATGTAGAGAAACAGCTGGACTACAGTCAGTAATTGTAGAACTACAAAGTGCTTTTATATGGTAAGTGGAGCTGATAAAATGGATAGTGAGTGTAGAAACAAGGAGGTGGTTTTAATGTTATGGCTCATCAGTGTATATGATCTACACAGTATTATGTATTATTCAGTAAAATTACCCGATACGATTATTTTAAACATAAATAATTACCTTGTATTGCAGAGTTGCAGTACGTGCACAGTAACTGTTTGTTTTTATACTGAGAATATTGGCCTAAATAGTCGTGTTTTGGCTCACTGTGTGTACTGCTTATTACAATATTAAATACTGTTTTTTAGTCAGTTTTTAGGTAGTATGCAGGTTTTTAAAGCTCCACTGTGCAATATGTGATTCTTCTTACTCTTATAAATATCCAGAAAAGACATTCAGTAGCTTAAATACAGAAAACTACATCTCTGCCTGGTGCATTTTTATAATGTTGAGATTGGTGCCTCCTTCTATGGTATAAATATAGTATATATAATATAGTTTCCATCCATAATGAGTTTATTTGCATTTGTTTTTATTTTATTACACACACTAGTTAAAAGAGCAGCTATTTAATAGCATTTTGTTCGTATTTGTAGGCAAACAAGTGATGAATTTTGTGATTATTTGGACAGTACAGTCAGGAGTCGATGTTATTACAACTCAAATGGTACTGACTAGGGATGTAACGATACACTCTACCCACGATGCGATACGATTCACGATACCGGGTTCACGGTACGATTTTTTCCCCGTTTTTTTTTTTAAACAAAAGGAAATTGAAGACAAATTATTATATAAAGTTTCCTTTTATTATTTCTTTTAAAAAAATAAAAAAAAAATACTGTATTTGTGCTTATCTTTTATTTATCTAAATAATGAATGCCCTTTTATTTCTGAGGTAGGTACAAACGAACCTGGCAACCCTGTAGTGACGTCAACCAGGCGGGGTGAATAGCGCCAGCGCCCTCTGCTGTTTAAAGTGAATATCGATTTATCTTAAATTAATAACCGATTCGAATCGTGGCACATGTGCACCGATTTTTACCTGCCTTGTGGTGCATCGTTACATCCCTATTTCTGACTAATCAATAATTGGAATTGAAAATGTACTTTTGACATGTCTTTCTTTTAAATACCTTTGTTTTACGATTGTTCTTGTTCAATTCTGTCCTAAGTGCTCGAATTCTTGTTTTTGCCATTTTTTTATTGTTTGTTTGCTATAAATCATTAATAACCGAGCCTATATCGCCTGTATCGACCTACCAGATATTGCTCACACAGCGTTAACCAAGATGCAACGAAAGCATCACTGGTTTATTCAACGGGGTTGTGATGTTATATGTCAACCCACATGCTAAGCCAACATCTTTCCCATATTATGGTCTGTTTGATATATAGATTTGCTGCTGTTGGCCTGTGTTAAGGTTCCATTAGTGCAAAAGGTATTGATCAGAATCAGAAATGTCATTAAAATGCCTAACAGGAAACCCACAGTCACTCGCAGTTTTAACCATAAACTATTGGAGTTTGCTTAGCTACCTCAAAAATGACATTTATCAGTAGTTTCAGTTTGTCTGTCCTAATAATCCCCATTGGTAATTACCATTTCATATTAAATACGTCCCTATTACAAGCAAAATGCACATATGCTAAGGCCAGCCGCAAAAAAAACACTTTTGGTACTGACATGTGGGATATAAAATAGCATCTAGACTAAATTACTAGCTTTGGGAAATGCACAATTACTTTTCACCACTAAGGTGTTCATTATGTTCATTGAATAAATGTCTAATTCTATTTTGATCATAGTGACATTGTGCACTGAATAAACCTGTGCACTAACACTAGTGTTTCCCCAGAACAGCTTTTGCACTTGTGTATGGGAACATGTTAAACTCAGTGGTTTACACTGACTGTCTAAGAAATTTTTCGCTTAGAAAGGTCTCCTTAATCCCTTGTTTCTTTATTTCTTACTTTTATAAAGAATATTTTTATGCCAAAGCAAATCTGTACTCTGTGTGAATGTGTATGTGTGAACTTATGATGCTGTATATCAGAAATGTTCAACCCTTTCCTTTAAGAGAATAAGGATTTGTAACTCTAAACATAAACAGAAGCTTGTTAGCACTTAATGAAATGTATATTAGAGGTTATCAAGCAAAAATATTGGTCCACCAAGTACTAAGACTGGCGGTTCAATAATAAATTGTTTTTCTTTTAAGGTTAAATGTAACGTTGAATCTTTGAGGGAATTTGCTGTTTTGCATTAGCTTTTTTATTTTATACAGTACTTATAGATTAGCTTTGATGCCTATTCACAAAAAGCTTTATTATGATTTCACATATACAGCGTATACAGTATATCTTTACCCATGGACAGAGGTGTAGTGTTTAGGACGATCAGGCTGGTGTGTGTCTATATATTTATGGTATCTGTAGCGAAATCTTTACTGTCACTGCGTTCTGTATTCATTAAACGTTCCATCATTTTATCATCAGCTCACTGGTTTAATGTGTGTGTCTGTGTTTGCGTGCACAGTGTAAACCTATAGGATTAATTCCAATTTATAGATTCATTTTTTATTTATTCGGTAAATGCTTTCAAAGTTGAGTCGAGTGCTGAGAGGCTTGTGCAGAAATCTACGAAGTCTCCACCTTCAGTTCATCTGGCTCCTACATACAGAAAACATCATTTGAGGCAAACTAGAATTAAACTTCATCCATCCAATAAAGATTTATCACCCGAGTAGGTACAGTTCCCCCAATAGGCCGGTCATGCTTACCGAAAGATTGCGACATTTTGGTTTAGGTGAGTGGGGCTGATCGCAAGACAGAAAAAGGTTAATGTAGATTTTTGATTTGATTTTGATTATTTATGTGCCTAAAAGAATTACTGTAATAAAACACAAGCTAAATGTTACCTGTAGAAATGGGTCCGTTGAAAATGAGTGTCTATGGGGAAACTTTAAAATTATGGACTTTACACCAATTAGTTGCTAATATCACTTATGTATCACCTGCCTAATTTTTGTATCTGTGCCAAATGATATATAAAACAATACACTGACTATTGATCACTGTTCATATTTGCTGAATTGTATGTTTGACAGTAAATTTTTTATCATTTATTGTAACTGATATAACAGCAAATTGTTCACATACTGTTGGTCTTTCTGGGAGCCTTTTAGTTGCATTGTGTTGCTTTGGGACATTACATTATGTATTACATTTAAAGTGATAATAGTAAAATCTCTAATAGCTGATTGATGCTGGTGGCACTCAACCTACTAGTGTAGGGCAGTTGTAGCCTAGTGGTTAAGGTACTGGACTTGCCGGGTTGCCACTTTTGGGCCCTTGAGCAAGGCCCTTAACCCTCAATTGCTTAGACAAAATACTGTCACAGTACTGTAAGTCACTCTGGATAAAAGCGTCTGCTAAATACTGAAAATGTAAATGCAACTGTTAAGTAACTCTAGGGGTGGCACATGGCTCAGTGGATAGTCCTGTTGCCTCACAGCGAGAAGGTCCTGGGTTCGATTCCCAGGTGGAGCGGTCTGTGTCCTTTCTGTGTGGAGTTTGCATGTTCTCCCCGTGTCTGCGTGAGTTTCCTCTCACAGTCCAACGACGTTCAAGTGAGATGAACTCGAGATACTAAATTGTCCATGACTGTGTATGATATTAAACTTTTGAACTGATGATTTATTTATTAGGATGTTAACGTCATGTTTTTACACTTTGGTTACATTCATGACAGGAACGGTAGTTACTCATTACACGAGGTTTATTCGTTTACACAAGGTTATATCAAACACAGTCATGGACAATTTAGTATCTCCAATTTACCTCACTTGCATGTATTTGGACTGTGGGAGGAAACCCACGCAGACACGGGGAGAACTGGAACTGATGAATCTTGTGTAACGAGTAACTACCGTTTCTATCATGAATGCAACCAAAGTGTGTAAAATGACGTTAAAATCCTAATAAATAAACATTAACTCTAGAGTCAAACTTCCTTTTCATATAATGCCTCTGGTTTCTGTCAACACCGTAAATTTGAGGTGTTTCTTAAGCCTGAATACCGGCACGGTGGATAAGTGGGTAGCACTGTCGCCTCACAGCAAGAAGGTCCTGGGTTTGATCCCCGGGCGGGGCGGTCTGGGGCCTGTCTGTGTGGAGTTTGCATGTTCTCACCGTGTCTGCACGGGTTTCCTCCGGGTGCTCCGGTTTCCTCCCACAGTCCAAAGACGTGCAAATTAGGTAAATTGGAGACACTAAATTGTCCATGACTGTGTTTGATATAACCTTGTGAACTGATGAACCTTGTGTAATGAGTAACTACCGTTCCTGTCATGAATGTAACCAAAGTGTAAAACATGACGTTAAAATCCTAATAAACAAACATATTCTAGTGTTTCTTTATTTTAACATGCCGTGTTGGGTTAACTAACCAGTTTATTATCACATTCATGGGGTTAAATGATGTATTACAACGAGGAGACACCAAAAATAGAAGTATTAATGAATTAGTGGTGGTATTGATGTAATCTATGAGAGTACATCGACCTTTCAGCCTCCACAGTTCCGCATTACCAACTAACACCTCATTACTGCCCATCCAATACAGACTGTACCAAAGCGATTTTTATAGGGGATAATTTATAAATGTTTCACACCTAACACTTTTTCCACATTTGTACAACATTTACATTTATTCCTAATGCATTTGTACGTGTACAGTGTGAATCTATTAATTCGTTAGCGTAAAGATTGGAAATGTTTAGTATTATTTTCAATTCAAATTTACCGTCACACCCCTGCGTGCTCAGTATGGTTCATTCCAGAGCGTGTAACGAAAAGGAGAACAGCAGGACGCTCTGTTAAGTAGTCGCTAGCTTTAGCTTAGCTGTAGTTTATTTTAGCTTATTAAATCGCCCCAGTTTCGCCACATTACCGTCCTAATTTTCGAACCCTGATCGGATAAGAATGTCAACTCCTGCTAGAAGACGACTGATGAGAGATTTTAAACGGTAAGTTTAGAGAAATACGCGAACTGCCTTTTTAGGCGTTTTCGCACCCGTTTTCGTACAAAGCCCGCCTTCTGTTTGCTGATTGGTTGATTTTAACGCCATTCATGAACATTCCGCCATTGAGCAGCTGTATCTATGAGGCAACAGCCAATCAAAATACAGATGGCACGCTTGTCAGAATACGGATATGAAAGAAAACGCGACTTACTATTTGGTTAGATACAGGAACCGGTGTTCTGTCGATTTATCCTACCCATCGATTTGTCCTACTGAGCATGCGCACATCGGTTTTGACTCGTTGCGGGGAACGCCTATAATTCTGTGCTACCTTTGCCTAATTTATTTGTTCTAGCGGTTAGTAACGTATGGTTTCGTTTTAATTCTTTAAAAAGTTTAAAGTTTAAGTGTATGTATATGTAATGCTGTTATTATGTGACTTTAAAAAAAAAAAGCTATATAAAAATATTCAAAGTGCTTAAATGAGCTGTACTTGATTGATTACAGTTAAATAACTGTGTATCTTAATAATGCTGTGTTAACGTTGTATTTAACCACGTTTATACATGCCTTTGGTAATTTTAGATGCGTTTTTCATACATCTAGAAAAGCCAATCATTTTTAAATAACCATCTGCGACCTTAACATTATGACAACACAAAATGTATTAGGTTATTTTTCAGTTTTGTGCTTTATTAGCAGTTCAATATGTACAGTAACGGTTGTTTGAAGTTAAAGTTGAGTTTAAAGTGAATTACTGAATGAATATGTTGAGCATTTATTACGTTTTTTATGTACTCAGTTATTTGTATATGTACAACTATTTTTTGCTGCTCCCCTGTCAGTTTAGTTCTAATTATTTGAGATTAAGATGTTCTTCGGGTTAGAATATTATTTACTACAAAATCAAAATGTACATACATCATACATACATCATACACACATACACATATATATATATATATATATATATATATATACATACTGTATATACATATAATACTCACTACATAGCCAACACTACATATACACACTACATAGCCAAAAGAACTCGCTTGTAGTTCTACAATTACTGACTGTAGTCCATCTGTTTCTCTGCATGCTTTGTTAGCTCCCTTCATGCTGTTCGTCAATGGTCAGAACCCCCACAGAGCAGGTATTATTTAGGTGGTGGATCATTCTCAGCACTGCAGTGACACTGACATGGTGGTGGTGTGAGTGGATCAGAAACAGCAGTGCTGCTGGAGTTTTAAAATACAGTGTCCACTCACTGTCCACTCTATTAGACACTCCTACCTAGTTGGTCCACCTTGTAGATGTAAAGTCAGAGACGATCGCTCATCTATTGCTGCTGTTTGAGTCGGTCATCTTCTAGACCTTCATCAGTGGTCACAGGACACTGCCCACAGGGTGCTGTAGGCTGGATATTTTTGGTTGGTGGACCAATCTCAGTCCAGCAGTGAGGTGTTTAAAAACTCAGCACTGCTGTGTCTGATCCATTCATACCAGCACAACACACACTAACACCATGTCAGTGTCACTGCAGTGCTGAGAATGATCCACCACCTAAATAATACCTGCTCTGTAGTGGTCCTGTAGGGGGTCTGACCACTGAAGAACAGGGTGAAAGCAGGTTAAAAAGTATGTAGAGAAACAGATGAACTACAGTCAGTAATTTTAGAACTACAGAGTGCTTATACATGATAAGTTTTTCAGGATGAACTCAAGTTCATATGCATGTATAAATAGCTGGAGGTAATATTGTTATTGAATATTTTAAACTAGTTAGAATTTTGCTAAACCAGATTTTGCCACTGTCTCCATTAATTAATAGGAATTATAAAGCCAAGTGAACTTCATGACAGCAGGGCTGAGTGGTGATTTAAGACAATGCAGAGGATTACTGCATAAGTTGCTCCATGCTGCAAGACAGAGCTGACAAGAGCATGATTGAAATGATAGATATTTAGAGCAGCTATATTATACAGATATACAGATATATTTTATCTAATTTTACCTTTATTATTAAAAAGTTATTGTGAACATTATTTACTGATTTGTACAGCATTGTTACCTGTTTTACTCAGGTGCAGTGTGACAGTAGATGGGTACATTTTAATGTGCAGAATATAACAAATCACACCCAAAATACATATGTAAAAAATGTAGACACATCCACCAGAGACTCAGGATGTGTTGTTGTTAATAAACTAGTTTAAAAATTACACAATTATTTGAGATGTATGGGCTGTATAGTGGCTCAGTGGGTAGCTTTGTTGATTCACAGCAAGAAGGTCCTGGGCTCCATTTACAGGTGGATTCTTTCTGTGAGAAGTTTGCATGTTCTCCCCATGTGTATGTGGGGTTTTTTTTCCGGGTGCTCTAGTTTTCTCCCACAGTCCAAAGACATGCAAGTGAGGTAAATTGAAGATACAAAACTGTCTCTGACTGTGTTTGATATTAAATGTGTGAACTAATAAATCTTGTGTAATGAGTAACTACCTGCCCTGTCATGAATGTAACCATGATGTTAAAATCCTAATAAATAAATTAAAAATTAAGATAAATGTCTGAGAGACAGGTCAATAAATCAAGTGTGCTACCTATCATTTGTAATAAAATATAAGCCCATCGAGATGTGCTAACACTATTTATAATAAGACATAGATCTATCGAGATGCGCTGTCTATTGTTTATAATAATATACATACCTATCGAGATGTGCTACCTATAGTTTATAATAAGATACATACCTATCGAGATGTCCTACCTATTGTTTATAATAAGATATAGAGCTATCGAGATGTCCTACCTATTGTTTATAATAAGATACATACCTATCGAGATGTCCTACCTATTGTTTATAATAAGATACATACCTATCGAGATGTCCTACCTATTGTTTATAATAAGATACATACCTATCGAGATGTCCTACCTATTGTTTATAATAAGATATAGACCTATCGAGATGTGCTACCTATAGTTTATAATAAGATACATACCTATCGAGATGTGCTACCTATTGTTTATAATAAGATACATACCTATCGAGATGTCCTACCTATTGTTTATAATAAGATACATACCTATCGAGATGTGCTACCTATTGTTTATAATAAGATACATACCTATCGAGATGTCCTACCTATTGTTTATAATAAGATACATACCTATCGAGATGTCCTACCTATTGTTTATAATAAGATATAGAGCTATCGAGATGTCCTACCTATTGTTTATAATAAGATACATACCTATCGAGATGTGCTACCTATTGTTTATAATAAGATACATACCTATCGAGATGTGCTACCTATTGTTTATAATAAGATACATACCTATCGAGATGTCCTACCTATTGTTTATAATAAGATACATACCTATCGAGATGTCCTACCTATTGTTTATAATAAGATATAGAGCTATCGAGATGTCCTACCTATTGTTTATAATAAGATATAGACCTATCGAGATGTGCTACCTATAGTTTATAATAAGATACATACCTATCGAGATGTGCTACCTATTGTTTATAATAAGATACATACCTATCGAGATGTCCTACCTATTGTTTATAATAAGATACATACCTATCGAGATGTGCTACCTATAGTTTATAATAAGATATAGAGCTATCGAGATGTGCTACCTATAGTTTATAATAAGATACATACCTATCGAGATGTCCTACCTATTGTTTATAATAAGATACATACCTATCGAGATGTCCTACCTATTGTTTATAATAAGATACATACCTATCGAGATGTGCTACCACTAGTTATAATAAGATACCTATAATTTATAATATGATAGACATAATTTTAATAAGAACAGATCGATAAAACTTAAATATTTACTACAGGAATACATTTCGATAGGGTAGGACAAATCGACAGATAGATCTATAAATCTGCGCTACGGTAGGAAGTTTCGATAGGGTAGGACAAATCGACAGAACACCGGCTATTTCGGGTAGCTCGAGTGATTTGTCGTACAGAAGCAGAAAATGTACAGTGTTAATTATTAAATTATATTTTTTATATATACTGATCATGTCTAACAAAATCTGATCAATTAAATGTAAATTATTTTAGCAGAACATTGTAGCTCGGCTCATTTGGTTAGCTTAGGAAGTTAGTAAAAAAACAAGTCAACAACAAGCTAGAATAAATATTGAGACACTTCTTTAAATTTATAGCTTTATATTTTTACCATATTAGTACATATTTTTAAATAGACTAATGTGCACTTTAAAAGCGTAAAATTACACTATTGAAAATAAATATGAATAAAAAACCGTATAGGTCAAGATATTCCTACACTTCTCTGTTTACCTTATAGTTTCATCTATTTAATTTTACCCTTATATTCGGATTATTTAAATTAAAATGAATTAATATCACTGCTTAAAGTATCTATGATTTTTGACACTTAATATTATTATTATTTTAATACTTGTTTCAATGTTTTTAAACAAAGACAACGTCAACTTCAGCACAAGATGAGACCTGTTGTGTTGTAGAGGACTTGGAGGATTGTACAGTAATAAATAAAAAGCTCTTGGCTGTACTAAACAAATATAATGCTTCATTTAACACTTAATATGTCCTATAATCATAATAGACTGGGATCTATTGCTTTCTGTTTCTAGGATCTATTAAATCGTCTCAAAGATGTTTGATCCAAATGGCCAGTTGGCGTTTGGGGCTCAAAACTGTTAAATGTTTTATTTGTTTGTTTGTTTGTTTGTTTGTTAACCAAATTAAATTATCAAGGAATGATACATGATCCATACGTAAAGTTTCACGGGATACCAAGGACCTGTCTGAAATTGTCCAGCCTAATTCCCAATGAATAACAGTTAATATATCCAGAATCATAAGGGATCCAGGATCTTTTGTCTTCCACGGCAGAGAGTGTCTTGCTTTAATACGTTTCAGAACATGCACTGTATGGATATAAAAAATATTGGTTTTATTATTAATACGACTGGTGAATATGAAACATAATAATCTACACCAGACTCAAGATTAAACATTTACCCCAAAAACCATAGGTAAATGTTTAATCTAGAGTCTGGTGTAGATTATTCACTCAATCACCGTCTAGAGTGACGTCATGTGTGTTTTCTCGTGACGTTTCTTTATCTCACATGAGCACACTTTGACTACGTGCCTTGGAACGTAACACTTGGAGCGTTTATTGTTGTTTACGTTTCTCCTCTGTTTGTAAGTGTCTGCATGTGTGGATTAGGTTTAGAGTGGATTTACAAACCACTGCTTTTGTGTTTGCATTTCACATGCTGTCCCAACTTTTCTAAAATTGCTAATAATAGTAATATTTATCTTTAAGATTTTTTTTGACAGAATCAGTGACTCCCTTGTTTACTTTATATACACTGACCTGTCCATTTTATCAGCTCCACTTACCATATAGGAGCACTTTGTAGTTCTACAATTACTGACTGTAGTCCATCTGTTTCTCTGCATGCTTTCTAAGCCCCCTTTCACCCTGTTCTTCAATGGTCAGGACCCCCACAGGACCACCACAGAGCAGGCATTATTTAGGTGGTGGATGATTCTCAGCACTGCAGTGACACTGACATGGTGGTGGTGTGTTAGTGTGTGTTGTGCTGGTACGAGTGGATCAGACACAGCAGCGCTGCTGGAGTTTTTAAACACCTCACTGTCACTGCTGGACTGAGAATCGTCCACCAACCGAAAACATCCGGCCGACAGCGCCCCGTGGGCAGCGTCCTGTGACCACTGATGAAGGTCTAGAAGATGAGCGACTCAAACAGCAGCAATAGATGAGCGATCGTCTCTGACTTTACATCTACAAGGTGGACCGACTAGGTCCACTCATACCAGCACAACACACACTAACACACCACCACCATGTCAGTGTCACTGCAGTGCTGAGAATGATCCACCACCTAAATAATACCTGCTCTGTGGTGGTCCTGTGGGGGTCCTGACCATTGAAGAACAGCATGAAAGGGGGTAACAAAGCATGTAGAGAAACAGACGGACTACAGTCAGTAATTGTAGAACTACAAAGTGCTTCTATATGGTAAGTGGAGCTGATAACATGTACAGTGAGTGTAGAAACGTTATGGCTGATCGGTGTATATCTCTTTTGTATGTAGTTGTTATATAAATGATATTTGGCTGTTTAGGCTCCAGGAGGATCCCCCCGCTGGCGTGAGCGGCGCCCCATCCGAAAACAACATAATGGTCTGGAATGCCGTAATTTTTGGGTCAGTAGAGACATTTGTGTTCCCTTCTCAACGTTCTGATGTGTGTTTGTACGTATAGATTTGTAATGTGTGTGTGTTTTTTAAACGCAGCCCAGAGGGAACACCGTTTGAAGATGGTAAGTCTTATAAATCCTGACATGCAGCATTTTATAGGCTGAAAATGCTGTCCAGCACAAACTGAACGTGCTTTGCGTGTTTGTAACGCAGGTACGTTCAAGCTGACGGTGGAGTTCACTGAGGAATATCCGAACAAGCCTCCGACTGTGCGATTCGTCTCGAAGATGTTTCATCCGAACGGTCAGTTGTTCTCACTCGTTTAATGTCTTAAGTTAATAATAAGAAAAACTACTTCTGCTGTTCATTGTCATCGACTGCTTGATCCTGGTCAGGGTCTTGGTGGGTTCTGGTTTCACTGGGAAACACTAGGGCAAGACAGGATGACTTGAATAGGCGTCAATCCATCACAGATCTTCGTCCCCACCACCAGACATATCCAATCATGTCTGTGCTGGGCAGTTGTAGCCTAGAGGTTAAGATACTGGACTAGTAAGCAGAAGGTCACTGGTGCAAACCCCACCACTGTCTGGTTGCCACTGTTGGGCTCTTAACCCTCAATTGCTTAGACTGTATACTGTAAGTTAGCTGTTGGGCTGCATATAACTGGAACAGACTGCCAGGAGATATTAGATGTACCTTAAATGTAGAAATCTTTAAATCCAGGTTAAAAACTTTTCTTTTTTCTTGTGCCTATGATTGAGCTCAAAATTTTTGCTATTACCCTCATTTTACCATATTTCTTTTAGTTTTTCATGCTCTTCTAAATTGTAGGGTATATTTTACTATATTTTCTTTTAGTTTTCATGTTCTTAATTTTTTTTTATCTCTTGTTTGAATTTCATGTTCTTAATTGTAAGTAAATGTTTGCTAGAAGTCTTTCTGAGGTTTTAGATCTCAGGAATGTTTTAATGCTTTCAATTATTTTTTTTCCTTATGTAAAGCACTTTGAATTTCCACTGTGTATGAAAGGTGCTATACAAATAAACTTGCCTTGCCTAAGTCGCTTTGGATAAAAGCGT